>NW_004949137.1:22892-35424 GCF_000317375.1 Microtus ochrogaster | reverse complement strand
TCTCTCTCTCTCTCTCTCTCTCTCTCTCTCTCTCTCTCTCCTTCTCTCCCTCTCTCCCTCAATAAATGCTTTTATGGCTACTTTCTGTGTCCATGGGTCTGCTCACAACCGCCGCGCATTGGGAATTCTGCCACGTGGCTTCCCGCTGATGGGAACTCTACCACCAGAGTCCGGCGCCCGGCACCGCTGGGGACCTGCCGGAGCTTGCTGCTGCTCTGTGAGCCCGCCGGCCGGGGGGATGTGGGGGCAGCATTTTAAGAATAGCAAATACTAGAGGAGAGAAGTAATCAATTTTAGCTAGCTGTGAAACCTTCAAGCTACAAGAATGACTTGCCTGTCAAGACATGCCCATTGATATAATAGTGACACAAAGGTCATGGGATTTATCAACCATTTTCTGATTGGATTTAAGTCCCATTCTACACAATGAAACATATACCTAGTATGCTTACCAAGCCAAGAACTTACGGCTAGACAGGTCATAGGCCCGAGAGGGGAATCTTCTACTGTTATTCTGCTAAATGTACGGATTATTAATCTAATGACTTATCATTATACCCATAGATCAATTCATGCCCATACCCTTATCTGAGAAGACTCTGTTTTCAGTCACAGAAACCCACAGCTGGCCAAGGTGCAGAGAACTGTAGACTGCAGAATGTCCAGCCATAAATGAAACGTCCATATTACACACCCTTCTAGAGTTCAGAAGTCATTGATGAAGAGGAGATGGAAAAATATGAGACAGAGGCAGTAGGCGAATACAAGCAAACTGTGTTCTGTGTTGCACTAAGAACTCACATTGATTTCAAAAGCATTTGCATGGCCTTTGCAAGTCCAAGACAGAGCAAATCTCAGCATGAAGATGGGTCTCGGATGCAAAATCTCCCCTCTAGCCATGGAGCTAGAGGCGCCCACTAGCTGCAAAGGGAAGGAAGGAACGTTCTCTCCAAGAGTTGACCACACTTGGGTGCGAAATCTTACATCTAAGAATACTGGGCAGCGGAAACGGGCGTTGGTGTTTTTGTTTGTTTTATTTTGTTTGTTTGTGGATTTTTGTTGTTTTGTTTAAGTACACAAAGCTGGGTAGGGAAAAGGGGAGAGATGTGGGAGGAGCTGGGGCTAAGACTGAACCTAATCAAACACATTGTTCAAAACTCTCAAAGAATTCAAAATAATGCTTAAATTATTTCAAGTGTTTAGTCACCGAAATAAAAAGCTTACCAACACACGTATATCTGTACTCCCTTTCCTAGAACTCACACAGTAAACTTTAAATAAACTTCTTAGATCTCTAAAGGACCACAGGAAGAAATACCTAGCACAGACTGAGTCTCCTTCATCCAAAATTCTTAAAACCAAAATCTTTTGCATTTTATGGTTTCTTTTCAAAATTTTATATTCCCATATAAAGAATGGGTTATCTTGGGACTAGGACTCAAGTTTAAACATAGAATTCATATATTTTCATGAACAGCTTATACAACAAGCCTGAAGGTAATTTTGTGTAATATTTTAGTGTATGCCTTTTAACTTAATCCCATTTCCACTCATGGTATGTCAACATTCAAAATTTTTCAGATTCGAGGCATTTCAGATTTGGGATTTTCAGGTTTGGGTGCTCAAGCTACAGTGGAAACCAGTAAATTATGGAGCTATGGCCTGGTGGAGACAGAGATTGTTATGAAAGGCAGTAGGTCCCCAAAGAGGAAGCGTTATTTTAATTGTGTGTGAGTGCGCATATACAAGCATGCATACATGTCCATGGGAACTCAGAACAGGACACTGGATGGCCTGCTCCATCACACTCTGATTCTTCCTTAGAAAGAGGTCTCTGGCTGAACCCAAACCTTCTGTTTCGACTGAGTGGGTTGACCAGCTAAATTCTGGGATCTGCCTGTGTCTGGATCACAAAGGAAGATGGGGAGGGTGCAGGACAAAGGAGGAAGTGCGTACAAACTCTTAATCCTGAACCCAAACTTCCAGTGACTGCAATTGCAGAGGTTTTGGGTCAAGCCCAGACATAGAATTGTTTACAAACTATCACATTTAAAAACTCAGGCCACTGGAGTGTTCTGCGCTGCTCTAGGTTGCCCATAATTTTTGTTGATTCCAGCATGAGACTATCTGGTTCCCAATACCTCATTTAGTCTGTACCCAATAAAAGAAAGACTAACTCACTTTGACTCAACTCCTGCATCTGTAAAACCAGGAATTACATTAGCATCTCTCCATCACAGGGCAAGAATGACGGACATGTGAAGTGCTTAGAACCCATTCTATGGAAATGTCAACAGACAGAAGTTATAGTGAGTTTCTGCTCTCTAAGGCTGTCGTGGAGTTACAAATCTCAGAGAGGCTCATCTTACTTCTTTAGGAGGCGTAGAGAGGAAAAGGTCATTTGCTTTTAATATGAAAAGAGAGATTCATCTGTAAAGCCCGAGAGGGTTTGATTGGCTATAATATCACACATGAGCACATGCATACGTACACAAGTATATGTGTATCTGTGTACACATGTACACATATTGTAGGAGAGGCCACTGATTCCCAAAATAATCACACAGAAACTGCATTATTTAAAACACTGTTTGGCCAATGACTCTAGCACATTCCAAGCAAATTCTTACATATTAAATTAAGCCATTTCTATTCATCTATGTATTGTCACGTGGCAGTGGCTTACTGGCAAGTTTCCAGCATCTGTCTCTGGTGGGGCTACATGGCTTCTCCCAGACTCTGTCTCCTTTCTCCCAGCATTCAGTTTCGTTTTCCCCTCCTAGCTCCACTCTGTCCTATCAGGTCAAGTCAGTTTCTTTATTAACCAATGGTATTCACAACATACAGAAAGGAATCCCACATCATACACATGCACACATACACATGCATACATGCACACATGCACACATACATGCATACACACGCATGCACATGGGTACACATGTATACATGCATACATACACAACTCATGTGGCAGTTTTACTTTCTGACTTTAGGTCATGGTGTCTTATGAACAAAATGAGTAAGAATTAAAAGAAAACAGCATTGATATTTCAAGGAGAAGCAACCACCTGGGGCCACGTTGATGTCCAAGGGCCACACTGTTGCTGGGGCCATGCCAATTTGAGTGGCTTGTGCTGCTACCTGGGACTATGGTGATATCTACACAGATACGTAGGGTCTAGGCTGCAACCTGTAGCCATACTGGAATCCCAGAGTTATGTCGTCACCAGGGCCATGCTAATTGAAGTGACCTGCACTGCTACATGGGACAATGGTGATGCCCAAGCCCCAAGCTACTGTTTAGGGCTGTGTCTGGATTCATGACCCTACAACAACCAAGGTCTGAGTTAATGTCCATGGCTCCTGTTACTACTAAAGGCTATGCAGATGCCCAGGGTCTGGTCAATCACCTGAAACCATATTTGTGCCCGAGAGCCATACTAATCTGGGTGATATGCACTGCCGCCAGGGCCATGATGACATCCAGGCCTGAACTTTTCTGCCAAGGGCCTTGTCTGGTTCTGTGTCACCAGAAGGGACCATAAGAACCATGTGTGCTAAAATATGGGGGCCATGCTGAGTCAACCCCACTCTTCACTGACTGGCCGAGATAGCTGGCTCTGCCCCTCACTCAAGTGGGGTCGTCCCAGGGGCCAGGACTGACCAGCTCAGCTATCACCCTGACCTGTGTCCTGAGCCTTTGGGTTGATCCACCCTAATGTCTATTCATCTGTGACCTGCTGGAGCTCCTGAAGGAACTGCTCCTGCAAAAATGACAGCCGCAGGATTCCTGTAACTCCGGGCAACCACAGCATATCTGAGAGGAGTGTTGATGAAGGGCCAGCGATGATGTGTGCCAGAGGCTGGAGGCCTTAAACCAGACCGATGACTCATTGCAATGAACATTTGAGGATGGGGCTGATTGGACAAAAGGGTACAGAGTGTGACATCCTGCAGCTCCCAGTGCCACTAGGATGAATGAAGAAGTGTTGGAGAGACAAGAAAGACAGAGGAGTGAGGTGGGGTTTTTTGTTTGCTTTGTTTGATTTTTAATTATTTGGGGGGGGCTCTTCTTGAGGAGGAACACTGCAGGGGTGAGGGGCGGGAGTAAGAGATGAGCAGAATTGGGGTGGATGATGTGAAATTCCCAAAGCACAAATAAAGAATGGTGATACAAGCCGGGCGGTGGTGGCGCACGCCTTTAATCCCAGCACTCGGGAGGCAGAGGCAGGCGGATCTCTGTGAGTTCGAGACCAGCCTGGTCTACAAGAGCTAGTTCCAGGACAAGCTCCAAAACCACAGAGAAACCCTGTCTCGAAAAAAACCACAAAAAAAAAGAATGGTGATACATATATAAAAAAGAAAATATTTCAAGGGGAATACCATATTTAATATTTCATATTATAATAATATTCAAATGATGAGTATTTATCATCACTGTCATTATAGTAACTTAGCATAATTATGGGACTTTGCAATCTGTAAGTTGTTACTATGTACCCGCCCTTTCGCCCAAAGCAGTAATATAAAATGTATTACCTTTCTCAAATCTCACAGTAACCTTTCAATTATAATTATGCAGCCACTTTACAAATGAGAACAGTGATATTAGAGGGGTAGGGGGCAACTCAGTGGCAGATTATCTGCTGTGTGTTCAGGGCTCTAGGATCTATCCTCAGCACCAAAAGAAAGTGATATTAGAAATGCAGTAGCAAGCGGCTCACACAGAACTCAATAAAACTACCTGAGTCCTGCACCCACTTTCTCCATTTAAAGGTGGGGATTGATCTGGAGTCCCAACTGCTCAAGAATGAAAAATATCAAAATTAGTTCCCTTGGTTGGCTTGAATCCCAGCACCCAGGAGACAGAGATAGGAGGCTCTCTGAGTTTGAGACCAACCTAGTCTGTATAGTTAATTACAGGACAGCCAAATTTGCCTAATAAAGACCCTGTCAAAAAAAAAAAGATAGTCTCCTTGAAATTCTTTGTCCACCTACCTCAGGAACTTCTTGTCATTCACCCAAAGTGAAGGCACCCAGCCCCTCTCAATGAACTCTCTCGCATGTTCCTCTTACAGAACAGAAATTCTCATGGCACCTGATATAACCTGGACCTTCAGTCGTCCCCAACAGCTTGTGTGTTGCAGCTTAGCTTATAGCTTGGCTCTCTGGGGAAGTGGTGTCATATAAACAAGCGAGGCCTAGTGGGGAGTGTCTAGTCATCGGGGCTGTCCCTCGAATGGTCCATTTCTCTCCTTAATCTCACTGCTTTTAAGCAATAGGCCAACAAGTCCTTGGCTGTACTCTCCAATGTATTTTTTTATTAATTATTTCAAGGACTTGCTAAAATGACAGACAGCTGGCTGACATGACTTTCACGTGGTCTATATCATTACATATCCCAGTTATGTGTGCCTCAAGGATGGCATATTTGTGTGTTATTAGCTTAGGTTGAGTTTTCATAATAGTGCATCTCATTGTGGATTTTCATGTCTACGGCGTATTTTAGTCATGTTCACTCTCCGGCAATCCCACTAATCCCTGTGCTCTTCCCACCTTCTCTTTTTTACCTTTACCTTTTTTATTGATTGATTTTGATGATGCAGTGAACATCATTAGAGCCCCTTGCAGAGTCCTGAGTGACCTTTCAGCTTGAGCATCAAGCATTGGAAGTTTACTAGAAAGACTCCAGAGGCATGCAGCAACCACTGAAGATCTGTAGCATACTGGGAGCAAGTGAGTGCAGAAATATTTCTCTCTCTCAGCAACCATGAGATCTGTATGGATATTCAGGGAGGGTTGGGGCCACGTGAGACCCTCCCTCTATCTGCCTGGAGGATCAGGGGGGTTCTTGGTCCCTTCTCACAGCCCCCATGGCAGGGTTTTAAAAGCACAATCTTCTGTAGATCTTGAGTCAATAATCCTCTGCTGTGGTATTGAAAACAACAGTAACATCACACGCAAAGACAATCCTCTCTCCATCTTACGCCATTCCTTCCTCTTTAATTCTTTCTGCTCCATCTTCTGGCTGTTTCCTGAGCCTTGAAGGAGGAGATATTGAAATCCTCTTTATGTCTGACAGTCCCTTATGCACAGGCCTCTGATGAGTAATGAATCTCTGAACTTAACTGCTGTCCACTGCAAAAAGAAACATCTTTGCCCATAGATGACCACAGCACTAACCTGTGACTATAAACAGAAGTAATTCCATGGGCACGCCTTGTCCATTTAGCAGAACAATATCAGTAGATTCTCTACTCAAGCCTAAAGTGTGTTTTCCACATAAGTACCTTTTGTCCAGATCTTTATGCTCAAGATATTGTTGACCTATTACCAAAACTTAGGAGGCCTGAAAGACTTTTGCAGTCAGGGGAGAAGCCTTAGGGCAATGGGGCAAGCCTCCGAGAGACTGGGGGAGGAGAAGACTGTGGGATGACATCAGGATCACTCATGTCTTCCAGTTTACCGTAGTCAGGATGATTAAAAGGATGCCTTTGAACAGCCAAGCCAAGCAGCCGCTACATCAAAACCACCTTTAAATTGGAGGAAAAGGAAAAATAGGAAGAAGGGAATGTTGCTGCTCGTACACACAGGAAAGTGAGTGAGTATTGTTGCTGGCACCTGAATTAGGGATTAAATGAGTGTGAATCAGCCCAAGACTTCCCTAACCAGTTAGGTCAGACATGTGGGTTTGCATTGTGAGGTAAGGGTCTGCAGTATGCAGAAGGTGTTGGTTCTTCTCCACAGGGCTGAAGGAGATAACTCCTCACTGTCAGGAGGCTTCTGAGTGTCCCCTCTCTGTCGCTCCTTGTGTTCATTTCTCCTCTCTCACATCACTAACAGCGGGATTGTGCTGATGAGGCACGCTTACTCAAGGCCACACAATTACAGGGTGCTTCTACAATTAGTCTGGGTGGAGAACATCCATTTAATATATTCAAACTCTAAGATGGATGAAAGTATTTTAACATAGAAAGTGTTTAACTTTTCTACAATGAAAACCCAAGCCCTGAACCAGGTGTGAGGGAAGGCAGCTCCCAAGGAAGTGAAGCTCATATGTCCCAGGTCCCCAGTCACAGGAGACTTCTCAGTAGGAGCTGACTGCATTCAAAGTTCACTAGAAAAAGTATCTGCTTTGCATAAGAGGCATGTGACATCCACTGGGGACCTTTAATTTCCTGGGGGGAAAGTGACTGCCATCCCCCATCTGCCTGGCATCAGTAACTGAGTCTGAAGACAAAAGAATTCACAACTACTCTGCCATATAACAGAGATGTGGGTATTTTTTTATAGTCACCTGGCATCTCCCTCACCTACATGTGCCAGTCACCATGATGCCAAACACTTTATCAATAGCAGTTGTGCCGTAATCTATAGTCAAGTTTCTGCCCACTGAATGATTCATGGTATCAAAACTGAGTCAGAGATTTCTAGCTCTCCTTTTCTCTGGCTCCCTGTGAACCAGCCTTTTTGATGTTGCAATCAAACATTAAACCAAGCATAAATCTCTATAACCTCTCCCAGGGTGACGCCCTTACACCTTGGGGCAAGTTACTCTCATGCTTTCTTCAGGTCTCCCCATTCTCTTATCTTTAGAATGAGGTTAATAATACCTACTTCTCTGGGAAGATGAGCCCATAATTAGACTGGATACATAGTCTGAAGATGAAAAGTAGTCTGTAGCTTTCGTGTCCATTGTTCTGGTGATGAATTCTCCAGGTAAACTGGCATTTTCCTTGAAAAACCAAATAGAAGACTGTCCTGAAAGAGTGTCAGCAAATGAGCAAGCATCATCTGGGTTAGTATTTCATCTACAGCTACTGAAAAGTGTGTTTTTCTCACCAACTTACTGTTTTGAAAACTGATGCAAAGAGAAAAAGCAAACACACTTCTGTTTATTTGTTATGAGTCTTAGATAACGAAATCATTGATAAAGAAGGGCTTCCACATGACTAATAACACAAGGACTGAAGGAATAGAATCCCTAATGAACTAATGTATCTTGCGTCATGGTTGCTAAGAATTGTCATCATCACAAAAGGAAAAGTGGTGAGACTTGCACATTTCCTAACAGACAGCAAACATACCACCTGTAAAGTGCTTTTCCCAAAGTGGTCAGAGCTGAATCTCAGCCTCTGTGTCTAACTACAGATTTCAGGAGGTGAAGAGAGACCATAAAATAACACCACAGAAATTCAAAATTTAGAAATCAGACTACAAGAAATACCTACAATAATTTCTTCAATGATTAAACTTCAAGGACAAAATAAGGTTGAGAGGAAACCTATAAATTCAAATGAATTTATGAGACATATCAAATAATCATAGATGTTTGCATCTTGTATCAAACAAGCTGTTGAATTAAATAAGGAGAAGGAGGAGGCAAAGGGGAGAAAGCCAGACTTGACCACTCATCGAATATGGATGCTATTAAGAAACTGGTGTAGGACCTGTGCTCAACTATGTTCATAGCAGCATTGTCTGTCATAGCCAGAACCTGGAAAGAACCTAAATGCTCCTCAACCAAAGAATGGATAAGAAAATGTGGTATATTTACACAATGGAGTACTACACAGCAGAAAAAAATAATGACATCTTGAAATTTGCAGGCAAATAGATGGAGCTAGAAAACATCATATTGAGTGAGGTAACCCAGACACAGAAAGACAAGTATCATATGTACTCACTCATAAGTGGTTTTTAAACATAAAGCAAAAAAAAAAATCAGCCCACAAATCACAATCGTAGAGAACTTAGACAACAAAAAGGACACTAAGAGAAACATACATAAATCTAATCTACATGGGAAATCGAAAAGGACAAGATCTCCTAAGTAAATTGGGATCATGGGGACCTTGGGAGAGAGTTGAATGGGAGGGGAGAGGCAGGGAAGGGAGCAGAGAAAAATGCAGAGCTCAATAAAAATCAATAAAAAAATAAAGCTAAAATAAAAGAAAAAAAGAAACTGAAACTGGTGTGGGCCTTAGTGGTACAGTGCATGTGTAGGTGTTCAATCTCCAGCACTGTGAAATAGTACAAAGTGAAATGGTTATTATATCAGGTTACAGTTTCTTAAAACTCTCCTTATGTAGAGATAATCATTATGGCAGGAGATGTAGATCAGGAGCAGAACACTTGCACTGCAAGAGCTGGTATTCAACCATCAGCACCGCAAAGAAAGAAGAGAGGACTGAGATTTTACATATAAAATAAGGCTCTGATATAGCATTTGTTTCACTTTTGTATATTATTGAAATGTCCTATAATATATGTGTTTAAAACAAAGAACAAAAAGATATAAGTAAGGGAGTGTGATAGATTGGTCTCTTTTGAAATCAGATGTTTTATCAATAAAGCAAGGGCATCAGGGTGAGGGTGTCCTCTTTTGAGAGGACAGAGGGCAAGGAGAAGAAAACAGGTCTGAGCAGGAAAGGACTGGAGGCAGCTTACAGTAAGTTCATACTCTCCTAGACACTTTCAAATAAGTTCTAGAAAGGAAGTACGAGCCAGGCACAGCCAGAAACTTCACCTCCCCTTCCTAGCTGTGAACTGGAGACTCTGCTCACTGCCCTGTCCCCACCCCTTCGCATGAGGTATGACTTCCAAAGAGACCTACTAGGGTTAGAAGGATGAACTGACTAGTGTAAGCAAGATGTTAAGGCACAGTTTAACATCATAGCTACATGTGGTAATGTTTTATCAATGGGTTTTTAATTCTCATCAGCTGATGTTCAACACCATTAATCATCAAGGAAACATAAAACAAAACCACAATGAGAAATCCCTTTGCATTATGAAGGCTCATTTTAAAGCAACAAGGTACACCGACTGGTGGCAGCAGTGTAGAGGAACTGAAAATCTCATACATTGCTGATGGGAATGTAAAATGGTTTCATTGCTTTGGAAAGCATTTTGGTGGTTTCATACCAAGAAAAACATTTACTTAGCATATGTTGTAACAGTTCTACACAAGAGGAATAAAAACATATGTCCACATGGAGATTTTCATAAAATATGCATAATCATTTCATGTGTAAAAGCAAAAGAGAAAAAGGAAACAGACCAAATGGCTATCAACAGACAACAGACAAATCATAGCATGTTCATATAACAGAATAGTATTCTACAATTGGCATACTGGCACATGACCACAATCCAGTACTCAAGAGATGAAGAGAAAATGATGAGTTTAAAACATACACAGTGAGAACATATCAAGGGATGGGGAGGGTAGAGAAAAGGGATAGAAAAATAGAGCGGCAAGGCAGAGGCAAAGAGAGGAGAAAGACAAAGAAGGCAAACAGGGGAACGAAGGAAGGGGTTAAAAGAGAGAGGGAGAGTCTAAGGAAATTATTGCGACAAGGAAAAACCTGACAGCACTATGTTAAACAGACATAAATGCTTATACAAAAAGCAGGTAGTGCATGATTTTGTTTACAGAAAGGGTTAATCTCTTAAAAGATAAGTGCTTACTGGATCCGGAGAGGAATAAACTGGGAAATGGACAAAAAGAGCATACCTGGATACAAAAATATTAGAAGCATCCATTTATCAAAACTAGAGTTCAAGAGAATGTACTTTATTGTGTATAAACTTCAACCTCAACGCAGCTGATTTTTAAAAACCCAACCAGGTAATAAGATGAGTGTCTGATCCAGAGAGAGGGAGGGAAGACGAGAGGGAGGGGCATCTGAATAAGGCTTATGGATTGGGTAGATGATGGGCATATAGGATCAGCAATATAGGGATGAGCGATGGCAGTTCTCTGATCTTGATGCTTATACTAGGAGTGTACAAGAAAATTTTCTTGTTTTGAGAAAATATTTAGAGGTAACAGGACAATTGTCTACAACTATTCTTAAGTGAGACAGGGAGGAGCAGAAAGAGTAACAGTAATTGTGGTAAATAATGACACTTGAAGAATTAGGGTGAAGATATGGGAATTGTGCAGATTATCATTGCAAATTTTCTAATTAAGCAATATAAAATTGTAAAAATCTGTTTAAGCAATCTTAAGGTAGGTAGAATTTTAACATTGGTTACAACTTCTCTTATTAACTAATACAATTGAATAGGGAACATCAAATCAAAGTTTTAATCCAAAAGGGAATATTTAAATATTTGAGTCACAGACTGGCCTAGAAGCAATTCCAGGGGTACCACTGAGGCAAGAAGAAGCCAGAGTAAGTCACTGGTCAGAATTTAAAGCCCTGCCATGTCCAATAGCTAGGAATGAAGGTGGAAAGTTTGAGCGAGGTATTTCCTGGCACAACTGAGCTCCCCAACTCCAAAGAGGGCAGGTTTGTTCCTGAACCCTTCCAACCACTCATGCCCTGCTGCCTCCCTCTCAGAGCTCCGGAGAGGCAGCACTGGATCCTGCTTAGATAATAACATCAGTAACCAAAGACATGTAGTTCCTGGAGAACCCAGAACACTCCGTGTGTAGAATTGTTTGGGGTTTTCTCTTAATTTTCTTGTGTTCTTAGATTACTTCAATTAACATTTTCTATAAATTTTATTCATAAATTTAACAATAATAAGGTCTAGGCTGGGGAGATGAAAAAGCTTTCAAGCATGAAAGTCTGAGTTTGGATCTCCAGTACTACATAAAGTCTAGGACAGTGTGCATATCTGTAACCCCAGGACTAGGATGTACGCTAGCCAGTGAGTCCAGCAGTAATGGCAAGCCCCAGGGTCAGTTAGGTGCTCAAAGCTAAGGTGGGGGACAGTGGAGAAGAACTCAGTGGCCACCTCTGAAAGGCTCACACTGTCACACTGAAGTTCACAGCTACACACGCATACCACAAACATTCAGAATAATAATAATGATGGTAACTAACTCCCAATAGCACAAGTGAGAAGAAAGAAATCAATAATTCTATAATTGGTGAAGATGCTATAGGTAAAGGAAAATATATTACAATTACTAATTATGATTTACCAATAATTCTACTTTAGATGAAATAATCAATATGTGTTATAAAAATGAACAAAATCATATAAAGTTAGGATACAGCTCTATCAGCACCCTTTATGCATGTGAAAATCTTTTTCTCAGAAGTCTAAAGCAAATACAAATTATTACATATTGGTTTGAACACTTAAAGGAAAGTCACCAATCTCAGCTTTCACAATGTTATGGCTAGAACGTTTAGCAGCTGAGAAGGGCTTCAAGTGTCGAAGTCAATGACATCACAAGCCACATGAGAGAAGGAGCAGGAGCTGCTGTGAGTGCTCATGGATTCTTTGCATCTCTTCCGATCTTGAATGTTTGTGAAAACTTGATATCCCACCGTATATTTGTGTAAGCTGCATATGTGATACCTTCAGAAAAACTCACCTATTACCAAAATACCAGGCAATTCACAGTACTACACAGTGTTGAAGAGTGAAAATCTCTGAGTTAATCAAAAAGGCAACCCACTGACTGGGAAAAGATCTTCACCAACCCCGCAACTGACAAAGGTCTGATCTCCAAAATATATAAAGAACTCAAGAAACTAGACCGTAAAAGGCTAATCAACCCAAT
>NW_004949137.1:3758-21937 GCF_000317375.1 Microtus ochrogaster | reverse complement strand
GTTTTGTGGGAGCCTAGGCAGTTTGGATGCTCACCTTACTAGACCTGGATGGAGGTGGGTGGTCCTTGGACTTCCCACAGGGCAGGGAACCTTGACTGCTCTTTGGGCTGACGAGGGAGGGGGACTTGATTGGGGGAAGGGGAGGGAAATGGGAGGAGGTGGCGGGGAGGAGGCAGAAATCTTTAATAAATAAATAAATAAAAACAAAAAAACTTTTCTGTAAGTATGTGCTATAATTGTCATATAATCCAACATTTGAATTAGGTAGTATAACAAAAAATAATTTAATTGAATCATTTAATTTAATGAAATGATGGTTACCGTGGAACACTGAGTAAACAAGATGTTTACCAATGAAGTACATAAAATAATCGTTTCTGGGAACTGAGGAAATAACTAAGTTGGTAAAGAGCCTCCTGTGCAAGCATTAGAACCTGAATTTGATTTGATTCCCAGCAACCAAGTAAAATGCAGGCTCGAAGATGGGTGTGGTCAAGGAGAAGCTCTGGAGACTGGTATTCGCTTCCATCCAGCCAGATTTCTTGATACAGCATCAGAACTCTTTCCCCAGGAACATGCAGGCATCTGTAAGACAGCTGGAACAGGTTTATACCTTGGTGTCATAGCAGAGGTAGTGTCTTTCAGTTAAAGAGTTTTTCCTAGGGTCTATTTTTAGCCCAACAAAACATACCTTTGAGAACATACTTAGAAGACAACCAGAGGAAATTTACTCAATAAAAGAGGATGAGCAAGTGAAGGAGGATGGAGGGAGGCTAAGGAGTGAGGGAGGAGGTACAGAGTTGAGCACACATGTAGGCTCCCACACCTGCTCTAGTACTAATCTGTTTCAGAGGAAGAGGAGTTGGCAGTTCAGTCATTTCGTCCTATGTGGCTGGCGACAATACAGCAATGCTGAAAAAGCCTCTATGTAACGCTAAAAGGCAGGACCAGTAAAATCCACAGAAATTTAAGAACTTCTGAAAGCTGTCTGTTGTCTGTGCCCTATCAGTTTATGGAAAGTGCATTTATCAGTGTTACAACTCTGAACCTCCAAAGTTACATCTGAAACCTACTTATCCTGTACTATGAAGCCTGTGTATGAGACAAGTCTGTCTGTACTTTTAACAGGAATCTTAACTAATAGACTAATGAGCTACCAAGGCAGTTGTATCCTTGGGGTGTTGCGGGGAGAGCTGTTAAACTGGCAAGGCTATCAGTGCACTAGTCATCAAACACCATGAGATCTGAGAAGGATAAATTTTACCTGAGTAAGCAGACGTGAGGCAGCTTTACAGCTACCAAGGCAGCTACCTCAGGTCTCTCCAAGTCCATCAAGGCAGAATCAGTCTTCAACTTCCAAGCCCAGGGGACCTGGCAGGCTTTTCTGTGGAGTGGGAGTGTGTGGGAGGACCAGTCTACCTAGTCTAGGTAAAGCAGGGCAGTCAATCCCCCAGTGTCCTGTTTGCAGACAGTGTGGCAGCAGTTAAAGTGCAAATCAGTTTTCTGCTCTGTGGCTGTCCTTGCTACATTTAAAGCGAGTTCCAGGTGGAAGTTCTTCTGGAGCCATCCACAGTTTCCCTGGAAGAGACAGGGGGTACTGCCAGGAGCTGGCATGTTTCTATCATGAGAAGCTTTTTTTTTTATTAAAATGCTATATTCTCACCGGGCAGTGGTGGCACATGCCTTTAATCCCAGCACTCGGGAGGAAGAGGCAGGTGGATCTCTGTGAGTTCGAGACCAGCCAAGTCTATAAGAGCTAGTTCCAGGACAGCCTCCAAAGCTACAGAGAAACCCTGTCTCGAAACAAAAATTAAAACTAAATAAATAAAATGCTATATTCTCAGACGACTGAAGCCTTTAAGGGTCAGGGGAATCCTTATTTGTCAGATATATCTAAATCAGACAAATGTTTTTAGGGTTAACTTAAGATAACTGTGAACTTATCAAAGAAATTAACCCTTTATGAGGTAACTGAGGGTTAACTTGTGTGTCTTAGTACATTATAGGACATCACAATGCACCAAATTAGCTACAGCTTACCATGTTAGTAAAAGCAAGAAGGCTAGACACGTATATCTTTAAATTGATCTTTGTTAGCCTGACTGACCTTAGCTATGGAGATCCTTTGTTAGTCTGTGTTGGCATCATAAAATAGGCATATCTCAGTCTCCAGTGTTTGACTGTGGTCCTGAGACCTAGAACATAATCTGTGGAAGGCAAAACAAGGTTTCCATATTGTAAGCAGTTTACCTCAGTAAACCAGCATTGTTTTAAATCCTATCTTCAATAAACCTTGTTTTTAGGACAGAACAGAAACTATCTACAAGAACCTTCCTCAAAAAAAAAAAAAAAAAAAAGATGCTCGGCTCTTAAGGTTTTGCACCTGAATCACAGCTCCTAAGTTTCAATACCTCAGTCTGACCTCTGGGCTGCGCACACACATTCACACATAAACACATGCACATACACTCCCCATACACAAATGCAAAAATATAAGTATTATCTTACCTTTCCCATGTAACATAGAAGGACTAACTTGTTTCAGGGTTGACACCAAAGAAATGATTTCAGCATAGAAAAATTTTCTCACTTGACATGAATTTACAACTCTAATGTTCTGAAAGTCTGTAGAATCTAATCTCCCAATCAGAAATAAACGGACAAAAATGATGCCACTTTGTTTGCAATTCAGAGTAGAAAGATGTTTCATTCGTTCAGTTCATGCTACAGTGGTTTGACTGTTGTAGTGGGAGCGGCAGGCCACCTCTCGCCACCTGGTTCCCAGCCGCTGGCTAGCTTTGCCCAAAATAATTACACAGAAACTGTATTCTTTTAAACACTGCTTGGCCCATTAGCTCTAGCCTCTTACTGGCTAACTCTCACATCTTGATTAACCGATTTCTATTAATGAGTATAGCACCACGAGGTGGTGGCTTATCAGGAGGGATCTTAACCTGCATTCATCTTGGAGAGGAGAGCTATAGCGTCCATCTCACTGCCTTCTTCCTCCCAGCATGCAGTTCTGTTTACTCCGCCTACCTAATTTTCTGTCCTATCAAAGGGCCAAGGCAGTTTTTTTATTAACCAATAGACAGATGAGCCTCCTCCATCAGACTGTCATTGAGTCAGCAGGACCAGGGAAGAGGCTGAAGCCATCATGCGTACCTCAAGGTGGAAATGACAGGCCAAAGAATAAGCAAAGGATTTCTATTTCTAGTAATGTAACATAGATCTAGATAAATCTGATCAACCTTGTCACTGAAGGCACTCAGGAAACAAGAGCTGGGAAAATCTTTAAAATGGTTTGTATGAGAGAACTAAGCAGTAATGTAAAATCATCTCAAAGTCCGAAAGAGACAACCCGGAAAGATAAGTCCCACATTTGATGCTTTTTTTTCCATCATTTTCCCATTTAGAAGGGATGGTTGAGAGGTGGAGTAGCAACTCTGACCACCCCACAGGGAAAAGAGAGAAAAGCTGGCACTGTGGGCTTCTCAGAGAAAAAAGCCAAGCTGGCAAACTTTCCAAGGCCTTCTTTGAATCTCTGAAGGGCAGATATCTGGAGTAAACATTATCTGATGCTTCAAAGTCCTCTTACAGGGACTATAGATTGATGCGGGATGCCCTCTTTATGCGGTAATTATATTTTATTACCATTGGTTAATAAAGAAGCTGCTTTGGCCTATGACAGGGTAGACTATACCTATGCATGAAAACCAAACTGAATACAGGGGAAAAGAAGAAGGAGTGAAGGGAGACACCAGCAGCTGTCAGGGAAGCAGGATTTGAGGTAACAATCCACAAGCCTCGTGGTAAAATATAGACTAATAGAAGTGTGTTGAGTTAAATAGTAAGAGCTAGTTGTTAATAATAAGTCTGGGCTAATAGGTCAAACATATTATAGTTAATATCAAGTCTCTGAGGTGGTTATTCTAAAAGCATCTGTGGGGCCAGGCAGGAAGAGAAACCTCCAGTTACAACACATGAGCCTGAAGCATCTCAGTCTATGACACACAAGTGCTGTGGTCTAATGAGGCAGCAGTCTTGGATGCTTAGGAGAAGATAATTTACATCCTCTCTGGGAGATAATATCTACCTAAGCCTCATATCCAATCAAGAAACAATGTTTAACATGCAGATTGGTATTTAGTAGGCAAAAAAAGAAAGAAGGAACCTCGCAGACTATGAAGAGAGAACATGAATAGGAAAAGGTGATCGATAATTGAGTTGGTATAGACAGAAAAGTCAATGTATCTCTTGCCATGGGTGTGCCAAATCCAACACACTGAAAACCTGAATGAAACAAAAGGACTGAGGACAAGAATGTGCCTCTCCCCAACTTCCTGACACTTTGAACTGTATCCTCTATGAATTCTCCAGCCCACTTTAAAATTCAGATTGAACATGACACCATCAGCTTGCCAGGTTCTTAAAAACAAACTTGAACACAGTACTTGTACCTTGGAACACTTGTACCTTGGGACCCAGACTAGAATCTGTCAGACCTGTGAAGTCTCAAGATTGCAAGCTGAAGATCTTGGAGCTCCTCAGCATTCATAAGTTTATAACTTAGTTTCTTACAATAAATAAACACAGGTATACAGGAATAGCCTCTATTGGTTCTGCTTCTCTGGAGAATATAATCTATATTTGATTCAATACTGAGGTAGAAAATGCCTAAACTCATAGACAAAGCTGTACAAAGGTTAGAGGCTGGAAGAGTTCTTAGATAAATGCTAGAACATTGACATTATAGTGAGGTCTCTGATGGACATGAGGAAGGCTGTGATGGTTTCAGAGAAAATGCCCCCCAAAGGGCAACCTCTATGGATGAGCCGTCATTTCTCTTTCTCAAGAGATTTCTCATTTTCAAACCAAATCTTTATTAATTTTGATGGTATCCATAATTTTTATTCTCTTGTTGAAACAAGAGCAAACCCCATTCCCCAATGTAACACATCTCCTGGCTTTCATTGTGGGATCAACACATCCTTGAAATACACAGGCTGATTTAATTCAGCAGACTTTTCTACTATCCAATGTCTCTTTGCTGCTGTTGTCCCTTTCTCATTAGCATCAAGAAAATTTAAGGTCAATAAAGCATTATATAATCTATTTCTGGGGGTATTTTCCATCCTTTTCCATTTGTTTAAGATATCTTTTTTAGTTCTATTTGATTTTTTCTATAACTGCCTGACTTGTAGAATTGTCTGATATACCTGTAATATGCTTTACATTATGATGAGCAAAAAACTGTTTCATTTTCTTAGACACATATGCTGGACCATTATCTGTCTTTACTTGTGCAGGTATATCCATAACTTCTAATAACTTCTAATAAATGTATGATTACTGAATCAGCCTTTTCTGAGCTCAAAGCAATTGACCATTGTATGGTGTACATATTTTAATTTTCCAAAATCTTCAAAGTCGAACACATCCACCCACCAAATTTCATTCCTTTGAGAAATCTTTAGGTTACTCCCTGCAGGTAGCAGTGTTTGGTTATAGAAAGAGCAGGTAGAACATCTCTTTATAATCTCCTTAGCTTGTTTCATGTAATAGAAAACTCTTCTTTAAACCTTTGCTATTGACATGATGTTACTTACAAAATTCTGAGACCTTCAACACACTTCCAATCAATAACTGATTGATTTCTGCATTACATTGTGCTTGAGCACCTGGCAGATCTATATGGAATCGGGTGTGTATTATGTGTATGGACCAAAGCCTATTTCTGATTATATCTTGAACCTGTATGAATGAAGTCAACTCTGTATCATCTGGTATAAATTCAGCAGATTCAATATGTAAGGCAACTCCTTCTGAATATTGTAAATCAGTAACTATATTAAGAGGTTCTTTAAAAATCCCTTTGTACCATAAGAATAGCATATAATTCTGCCTTTTGGACAGAATAATAAGGGCTTTGTTCCATCTTACTTAAATCTCTGATTTGTGATCTGCCATTCCTGATTTATTTGCATCAGTATAGAATGTATAGGCTCCAGTTATTGGTGTGTCACGTACAATGCGGGGAAGAATCCAAGTTGTTCTCTTTATAAGGTTAATTCTATCACTCTTGGTATAATTGCTAATAATTTCCCCTAAAAAAATTAGCACAAGCTCTTTGCCAAGGTTCATCGTCTTCCCATAATTTTTTAATTTCATCAGTGCTAAAAGGTACTATAATTGCTGCAGCATCTATACATGCTAATTGACAAAGTCTCAATTTTCCTTTTATAATTAAGTCAGAGACTTCTTCTACATAAGTTTTTAATTTTTTACTTGATTTATGTGGTTAAAAGATCCATTCTAAGATAATATCTTTCCTTGTCATTAAAATTCATGTAGGGGAAATTCCTGAAGGCAATATGATTAGAATGCAGTTAAGATTTGAATTCACCCTATCCACATGTGACTCACGTAATTTTTCTTTTTTTTTTTTTGTTTCTTAGGTTATTTTTTTTTTGCTTTATAAATAATACCATACAAAATTTCCACCTCCTCCCATTTCCCTCCCACTCCCCCACTCACCCTGCCACTCCCCCTCCAGTTCTAAGAGAGGGCAGTTCCAGGTCCTCCCCCCTCCATCCAGGCCTAGGAAGGTGTGCATCCAAATAGACTAGGATCCCAAAAAGCCAGTACATGCAGTAGAGACAAATCCCAGTGCCATTATCATTGGTTTCTCTGTCAGCCCCCATTGTCAGCCACATTCAGAAAGTGCAGTTTGATAACATGCTCGTTCAGATCCAGTCCAGCTGGCCTTGGTGAGCTGCCCTTAGATCAGTCACACTGTCTCAGTGGGTGGACGAACCCTAGCAGTCCGGACTTCCTTGCTCATGTTCTCCCTCCTTCTGCTCTTCAACTGGACCTTGGGAGCTCAGTCCATTGCTCTGATGAGGATCTCTGTCTCTATCTCCATCCATAGCCAGATGAAGATTCTATGGTGGTATTCGAGATAATCATCAGTGTGACAGTGGGGCAAGGCCAGTTCAGGCACCCTCTGCACTGCTACCCAAGGACCTAGCTTAGGATATCCCCATGGACACCTGGAATCCTCTCTAAAGCCAAGTCTCTTGCCAATCCTAAAATGGTTCTCTTAATGTAGATATCTTCTTCCCTGCTCCTATATCCGCCCTTCCTCCATCTCTACCCTCCCACTCCCCCAGGCTCTCCCCAATCTTTTCCTTCTCCCTTCTCTCTCCTTCTTTCCCCTTCCCCCGCTCCCACCTCCACCCCTACCCTCACCCCCATGCTCCCAACTTTTGTCCAGGGATCTTGCTTGCTTCCCATTTCCAGGAGGATCTATATATGTTTTGTTATTTGGCTTCTTTGTTTATGGTTAGAGTCCGCTAATGAGTGAGTACATACCATATTCATCTTTTGGGGTCTGGGTTATCTCACTCAGGATAGTGTTTTCTAATTCCATCCATTTGCATGCAAAATTCAAGATGTCATTTTTTTACCGCTGAGTAGTACTCTAATGTGTATATATTCAACACTTTCTTTATCCATTCTTCCACTGAGCAGCATCTAGGTTGTTTCCAGGTTCTAGCTATTACAAATAATGCTGCTATGAACATAGTTGAACAAATGCTTTTGTAGTATGATTGGGCATCTCTTGGGTATATTCCCCAGAGTGGTATTGCTGGATCGTGAGGTAGGTTGACTCCCAATTTTTTTTTTTTTGGTTTTTTGAGACAGGGTTTCTCTGTGGCTTTGGAGCCTGTCCTGGAACAAGCTCTGTAGACCTGGCTGGTCTCGAACTCACAGAGATCCGCCTGCCTCTGCCTCCCAAGTGCTGGGATTAAAGGCGTGCGCCACCACCACCCGGCTCTCCCAATTTTTCTGAAAAACTGCTACACTGATTTCCAAAGTGTTTGCACAAGTTTGCATTCCCACCAGCAATGGATGAGTGTTCCCATTACTCCACATCCTCTCCAGCATTAGCTATCAATGGTGTTTTTTATTTTAACCATCCTGACAGGTGTAAAATGGTGTCTCAAAGTTGTTTTGATTTGCATTTCCCTGATAGCTAAGAAAATTGAACATGTCCTTAAGTATCTTTTGGCCATTTGAAATTCTTCTGTTGAGAATTCTTGGTTCAGTTCAGTATCCCATTTTTTAATTGGGTTATTTAGAATTTTAAAGTCTAGTTTCTTGAGTTCTTTATATATTTTGGAGATCAGACCTTTGTTTAATGTGGGGTGGTATATACTCACTCATTAGTGGATTCTAGCCATAAACAAAGGACATTGAGCCTATAGTTCACGATCCTACAGAAGTAATAATGTGAACCCAAAGAAAAACATATATAGATCCTCCTCGAAATTGGAAGCAGACAAGATTACCAGACAAAAGTTGGGAGCATGGAGGTGAGGGTGGGGTGGAGGGAAGGGGAGAGGGGGAGATAGAAGGGATAAGGGGAGGGTTGGGGAGAGTTTGGGGGAGCGGGATGGTTGAGATGGAGGAAGAACGGATATGGGAGCAGGGAAGGAGATATCATAATTGAGGGAGTCATTTTAGGGTTGGCAAGAGGCTTGGCTCTGGAGGGGTTCCCAGGAGTCCACGGGGATGACCCCAGCTAGGACCCTGGGCAGTGGAGGAGAGGGAGCCTGAATTGGCCTTGCCCTGTAGTCAGACTGATGACTATCTTGAATATCACCATAGAACCTTCATCTGGCGATGGATGGAGATAGAGACAGAGACCCACATCAGAGCAATGGACTGAGCTCCCAAGGTCCAGTTGAAGAGCAGAAGGAGGGAGAAGATGAGCAAGGAAGTCAGGACCACAAGAGATTGGTCCACCCACTGAGACAGTGTGCCTGATCTAATGGGAGCTCTCCAAAGCCAGCTGGACTGGGACTGAATGAGCATGGGATCAAACTGGACCCTCCGTCTGTGGCTGACAATTGGGGCAGACTGAGAAGCCAATGATAATGGCACTGGGATTTGTCTCTATTGCATGTACTGGCTTTTTGGGATTCTATTCTATTTGGATGCATACCTTCCTAAGCCTGGATGGACGGGGGAGGAGGACCTTGGACTTCCCACAGGGCAGGGTATCCTGCCCTCTCTTAGGACTGGAGGGGAAGGGGGGAACGGTGAGTGGGAGAGTGGGAGGGAAGTGGGAGGAGGGGGGGAAGTGAAATTTTGATTGGTATTATTTATAAAGTAATAAAAATTAAAATTAAAATAAATAAATAAATAAAATGTTCTGTTTTGTGACTTACAGGGGGACTTCGCCCACACGAACTTTGGTGCAGCATCAGGAAACAGTTTAGGTTCCTGTAGTTGGCTGAAAGGATTTCTGTCTTAATCCTTGAGTCACTGGAGTCACGGGTGGGCATGGAATGGCAGTGCCCAATCATGGGCGAGGCTAGCAGTGGCAGCCATTGGGTGTGCTCTATGAGTAACCGTGAGTAGGCTTGCGGCTGTGTAAGCCACACCTAAGTAGTTCATCAGCCAATGGCATCACAGGCAAGGGAAGGAAGTCTGACTAGACTGTTGCCGTGGCCCTCCATGGAGGATACTACAATAAGAACCAGGGGGTGGGGCACTATATCAAATATTCTTTTTCCATTTTTACTAATGAATGAATTCTCACTGAGATGCAAGACATTTAATTGAAACTAGAGAAATGAGAGGTACTTGTCCTGGGAGACCCTTTTCCAGGCAAGCACAGACTGGCTTTCATGGCTGCAACTTCCAGCCTACAAGTGAAAGTCACTAATGTGGATGCGGGAGACCTAACTTCACTCTCTCCTCATAACCAACATTCTGCAGAAATCATCAAACCTGATTTTACCCACTGGCAGGTTGCATCCAATGCACTGATCATTCAACACATCACAAGCATAAAATCTAGGCTACACGTGAAACAATGTTTGAAACAGGTTTCAAGAGGGGTGCTGCTTTTTAAGGTATTTTGATGAGCAGCGAGCTTGTTTCTCCAGATGACTCTCACAGAACGTAGTAAGATGCACAGGAAAGGCATTTGGTCTCCAGAGACCTCAAGCACTACTCCGGAATATATCCTTACACCAATTAGCAACTGATTTCAGCCTGCGTTTTCAAAATACCAAACTCATAGAATTATTACAAGGTTTTGATAAACACCTAAAATTTTTTGTAAACACCACGCATGCAATCGAGCGTCAACATTGTTACCCGGGAGCCTCCCTATCCTGGCTGCATGCCAGCATCTTTTCAGAGCAGTTAGCAAATATACTGCCCAAGCTCTTACTTCCCTCAGAACCTTAGCTGGGATGGCATCCAGGCTTCAGTAGTTTTGAAAATGCTTCTGGGCAATTCTAAACAGCTGCCAGGGTTGAAAAGAGCCGGGTAGAAGAGGTCTCAAACTGAGACCTGAAAATGGTTTCAATGTAGTCTCCCAGGATGACCGAGAGGAGGATTCAGGGCAGGGCCCCACCCAATCTTACCGATTCACAATTTCTGGGAGGAACCCAAAAATCTCCATGAATAACTTTCTGAGGTAATTGAAATTTATTCTAAAATTCAAAAGTAGGGAGAAAGGGAGAAATGGTTGGAAATCAAAAGACAGGTTTCTGAAGGCCGTGTCTGGGAAGGTCCATCTTTATTAACACCTCTTTGTCATGTGCCCAGCTCAGGAGGATCAGTCACCATGCTTCCCACCAGTGCTACTTGGTTAAGTAGTTACATGCATGATACACGCCAAAAACCAGGATGTAGATGCTCATAAACCAATTTGATTTTCCCATTTCAACAGCCACAAAACAAGATGATGGAAACCCAGCACCCCATTCAATCAGGAAGAAATGTAAGTTAATAATGTCTCTCATCCTCCACCCCCTTTAAACTTCTTCCGCAGCTTTGAGGAAGGAAAGGTCAAAGTTTGAAAGAAAGATTCTCATAATATAAAAAAGTGAAAAAACTTTACTTCAAAGAGCACTGTCCAGAGGGCAGCAGGGGCTTTCAGAGTCCAGAGGGCGGGGCTGAGTGTAACTGGGAGGTGAGAGCAGGTGGTGGGGATAAAGGAGAATCCTGACACAGAAACGGCCCCTTCTGATTTTCAAGGAACAGCACGCAGGCTTCTTCAGCTAAGACACTGTGCAGGACTGAGGGGAACTCGGTATGACAATCAGTCAAGACCCTCAGTGAGGTTGTCAACCCAACTCACCTTGTACAGTTCCAAAAATTCTATTTCAACAATGCCATCACTGTTCTCTTTTACTCAGGCTAAGAACCCAGGGTTTCAAATTTACTCCTGTGTTTCTATTTCTAAGAAAAAACTTACATAACCCCAAGCTTCACTCACTCTTGGGTAACTCAGAAATAACATGTGAGGTCTCAGGGTATATCTCTGTGGCAAAGCACTTGCCTAGAATGTTTGAGGCCTCGGGTCCATCCTCAGCACCACGAGAAGGCCACACATATGGGTAATGCAGTACTATTCTCCCAGTAACCGTGCTTCAGACAACACCTCTTCCATGTAGGTTATGACGATAACAACTGTCTGGCATGGTTTCTGAGAAACTTGAAGGCCATTTTTCCAGTTGGTCCGCAGATCCCTGGGGAGGATAAAAAGACTCAACCTCTCTGGTTTTCTAGTCTGTCTCCTTCGCTGCCATACATTTCTGGTCAGAGTCCACTCAACTCTGTAAGGAACAGGTTAAGCATTTGATGAATGTGTTACCCAAAGCTCTAGCACAGGACACTTAACTTTCAGCCTCCTTCGAGTTGAAGATGCCTTCCTGCCAGGTGCCATGACAGTGAACACCACCCACGGAAGGAGAGAGAAGAGGTGATGCGATTTCCTGGGTGATCTCTACCTGTTCCCAGAAGACACGTCAATATCCTTCCCCCTAATTTTCTGAGAAGTCTCTTTGTTAGTCTTGATGTAAGCTATTTAAAGTTCTTGATAAAGAAGAGCTTTATCCATTTGATCCATTTGGACTTTAGTTTTGTGCATGGTGATAGATATGGTTCTATTATCATTCTTCTACATGTTGATATCCAGTTATGCCAGCACCTTTTGTTAAATATGCTTTCTTTTTTTCATTTGATATTTTTTTTGCTTCTTTGTCAAAAATCAGGTGTTCGAAGGTGTGTGGATTAATATCCAGGTCTTTGATTCGGGATCAAAGACCTCAACATAAAGCCAGCCACACTGAACCTTATAGAAGAGAAAATGGGAAGTACACTTGAATGCATTGGCACAGCAGACCACTTCCTAAATATAACCCCAGTAGCACAGACACTGAGAGAAACAATTAATAAGTGGTACCTTCTGAAACTGAAAAGCTCTGTAAAGCAAAGGACACAGTCAACAAGACAAAACGACAGCCTACAGAATGGGAAACGATCATCACTAAACCTCACATCAGACAGAGATCTGATCTCCAAAATAGACAAAGAACTCAAGAAATTGGTCATCAATAGAACAAATAATCCAATATAAAGTGGAATGCAGACCTAAACAGAGAACTCTCAACAGAGGAATCTAAAATGGCTGAAAGACACGTAAGGAAATGTTCAACATCCTTAGAGAAATGCAAATCAAAAACTCTGAGATTCCATCTTACACCTGTAAGAATGGACAATATCAAAAACACTAGTGACAACTTATGCTGGAGAGGTTGTGGGGAAAAGAGAACACGTATGCACTGATGGATGTCAGTGTGGCAATTTCACAGAAAATTAGTAAGCAACCTTCCTCAAGACCCAGCAATACCACTTTTGGGTATATATCCAAAGGATGCTCAATTGTGTCACAAGGACATGTGCTCAACTATGTTCACAGCAGCTTTGTTTGTCATAGCCAGAACCTGGAAACAACCTAAATGCCCTTTGACCTAAGAATGGATATGAAAAATGTGGCACATTTACACAATGGAGTACTACACAGCAGAAAAAAATGAGGACATTTTGAATTTTGCAGGAAAATGGATGGAGCTAGAAAACATAATTTTGAGTGAGATAACCCAGACACAGAAAGACAATTATCATATGTACTCACTCATAAGTGGGTTTTAAACATAAAGCAAAGAAAAACAGCCTACAAATCATAATCCCAGAGAACCTAGACAACGGTGAGAACACTAGGAGAGACTTACATAAATCTAATCTACACGGGAAGTAGAAAAAGACAAGATCTCCTCAGTAAATTGGGAGTATGGGGACCTTTAGGGAGGGTTGAAGGCAGAAGAGAAGCAGGGAGGGGAGCAGAGAAAAATGTAGAGCTCAATAAAAATCAATTTAAAAAAAAGAGCTGATTTGTAAGTACAAGCTTCTGCACTTTTGCATTCTTTAGCCATTGAATAAAGCCTTCTTCCTCCAAACATTTGTTTAGCCATCGTTTTTTGTGTTGTTTTATTTGTTTGTTTGTTTGATTTTTACTTAATCAAAACCTGGGTTTAACAACATGTCCTTCTATTTTGTTATATATAATGTTACCGTGGTAAAGTCAAAACCTTCCTTTTTATTTAGACAGAAAAGAGAAGATGATGTGGGATTTCCCTTTGTATGCTGTGAATATGTTTTATTACCATTGATTAATAAAGAATCTACTTCAACCTATGGCAGGACAGAATATAGCCAGTCTGGAAGAGATACAGGGAGAAAGTAGGTGGAGTCAAAGAGATGCCATGTAGCAGCTCAAGAAGCAAAAAGTAACAAACCATGATCCTCATAGTAAAATATAAATTAATAGAAATAGGTTAATTAATGATGTACGAGTTAGTTAATAAAAATCCAGAGCTAATAGGCCAAATGGTGTTGTAATTTTTTTAAAAAAATGTTCTTGACCATCCCATTCTTAACAAGTCTCTTACATTCAATTTCTTTTTCCTTGTTCCTCTCTACCGTTTTTTGTCTTTTTAAAGATTTTCATTATTATTGTGTGTGTGTGTGTGTGTGTGTGTGTGTGTGTGTGTGTGTAAGTAAATTCCATATGCATGCGAATACCCACAGAGGAACAGGGCATCAGATCCCATGGAGCTGGAGTTCCAGGAAGATCAACATGAGTTCTGGAAACTGAACTCAGGGCCTCTGGAGGAGCGGCCAGTGCCCTCAATGACTGAGCAATCATCCTCATTACAGCATTCCACCATTTCTTTTGAATCTTCTTGGTGTTATCAATAATTATTTTTATTACCCTTTTGTATATAAAAGGTTTATGCCACTACAAAGGTAATCTTTTTTATTGTTTTTATTAAGCTATATATTTTTCTTCATTCCTTCCCCTTCTTCCCACTAACCTTCTCCCTTCACCCATGATCCCCATGCTCCCAATTTTCTCAGGAGATCTTGTCTTTTTCTACTTCCCAAGTAGATTAAATCCATGTATGTCTCTCTTAGAGTCCTCTTTGTTGTCTAGGTTCTCTAGGATTGTGAATTGGAGGCTGTTTTTTCTTTGTTTTATGTGTAAAGGCCACCTATGAGTGAATACATATTATATTTGTCTTTCTGGGTCTGCATTACCTCACTCAATATGATGTTTTAAAGATCCTTTCATTTGCCTGCAAATTTCAAGATGTCATTATTTTTCTCCACTGTGTAGTACTCCCTTGTGTAAATGTACCACCTCTTTTTATCCATTCTTCTGTTGAGGAAAATTTAGGTTGTTTCCAGGTTCTGACTAGTACAAATACTGATCCTATGAAAATAGTTCAGAAAATGTCCTTGTAGTATGATGGAGCATCCTTTGGGTATATACCCAAAAGTAGTGTTGCTGGGTCTTGAGGAAGGTTGTTTCCTAATTTTCTGAGACATCATCGTACTGATATCCAAAGTGGCTGTACCAGTTTGCACTCCAACCAGCAATGCAGAAGTGTTCCCTTTACCCCACATCTTCTCCAGCATAAGTTGTCATCAGTGCTTTTGATCTTGGTCATTAGAGGTAAAAAGGGCACAGAAGTCAGCACGAAGATGCTCTTCTCAGTTAAGCTGGGAGTAACCTGATCACAAATATCATCACAACGGATAATTAGACATATTTTAGAAGAGGATGTGGACCCCACAACATCAGTCTCTCATCATAGCGCCTGTCATCAGAGATACCAAAATGCCAACTTCCAGCTCCAAGCAGAAAGACCTCACAGCATAGTTCTGATTGGTCTGGCTCTGGTGACA
Source organism: Microtus ochrogaster (assembly GCF_000317375.1). Classification (NCBI taxonomy): domain Eukaryota; kingdom Metazoa; phylum Chordata; class Mammalia; order Rodentia; family Cricetidae; genus Microtus; species Microtus ochrogaster. The sequence goes on along the minus strand of NW_004949137.1, from coordinate 6,820 downwards.
TCATCAGTTACTATTGTCCAAGTCTATCATCAATAGAGTTACTATTGTCCAAGTCTATCAGTTACTATTGTCCAAGTCTATCATCAATAGAGTACAGGCTGCAGCTCCTTGAATTCACACAGTTCGGGGCAGATAGGCTGACCCCTCCTGCCCTTTCAGAAACCTTGGGACAACAGCCACTGTACAGTTTAAGCCATAATCACATTAATAATAGGCCACAGATTTTCATTTACCACAACTTCACTAATTTAAAATTTATTTGTATGCATCCACAGTACTAATTTGTGTTTGCTTAAGAATCGAAAATATGGGCTGGAGAGAGGACTCAGTTGTCAAGAGTGATAACTGCTCCCCCAGAAAACCTCAGTTTGGTTCCCAACACCCACACTGAGCAGCTCACAATCACCTGTAACTCCAGCTCCAAGGGACCTGACACCCTCTTCTGACCTCCATGGGCACCTACACTTATTTGTACATACCGACACACAGATACAAACATGCATGCACAAATAAAAATAATTGAAATATTTTTATAAAGGAGTTTAATGGACTTTTTTAAGCCCGTTCTCTTTGGAGGGATACCTTGCTCAGCCTAGATACAGGGGACAGGGCTTTGGAGCTGCCTCAAAGTGATGTGACAAACTTCGTTGACTCCACATGGAAGCCTTACTCTCTCTGAGGAGTGGATGGGCGAAGAAAAAAAAGAGTTCAAATCTTTTTTTTTCCATTTTTGATTTTACATATATACATATATGTGATATATATATGTATATATATATTATGGGACTAAGAAAAATACACTTTCATTTAGCTGATGAACCATCATAGGTATTTCAGATTGTTATATATAATAGTTACTTAAAACAAATTTTTTAAATACTCCATAGGATATTTTACTTTACCTAAAGATATTTCTTTCTAATAGTTCTAAGCAGTGAGGATTTGTATCTCTCTTTTTCTAGACATTTCTTCCTCTCTCACTCAGTCAAATTCAGCCCCACAAAACTTCTAAAAAGTTCATTGATTTCCTCACCAGACAAGACATTTGGCAGAAAAATACAAATGGAATTGGACAGATTCTCTGCCCAGGGACTGGGCACAGTTCCAAGTGGAGCTTGCCTCCCAAATGGTAAGGCTAACGCTCCCCTCCATGCAGTTCTCAGAAGGCTGGTCTCTAGGGGAGAGTTCCTCTGTTACATGAGGCCTGCACTCTATCTCCAGGGAACCTTGATTCAAAAGAGGATGAGCTCACACTTAGAGAAAAATAGAGGAAGGAATGTAGGGGAGCTAAAATGGCTTGTATTGCAGGTCCTTGGGCCACCTCAGGTTACTGAATCGTACCTTTGAGGAATGAATGACAAATACTTGAATCTGCCATCATGATATGGACCCTACCTCAGGGATACATTTTATGTTGCACTAAGTAATAAAGTACAAGTACATGTATTTTCAGAGATACATTTACAGCACATGGAACTAGAAACAGAACATGTTTCTGTGGGGACTCTTTAACTCCTGCTCAGTGATGACTGCCTAGGTATTTATTGCCAGTGACATAATTGCTGTCTCATTCTGACAGCACTTTCAGAGAAATTACTCAGGTTGACCGATCAGACAGGGCGGGGAAGGGCGCAGTAAGATTCCTTTAAGGTACTATGTGCTTTAATTCTTTGTATTACTAAATGTCTAGGCATTTATTCAAAGTTAAAAGAACTACTACTCAATAATTAAAGTAAATAATGTGTTTTCAATACTCTTTTTTGAGAAATGTATACAAATCTCTCTTTTAAAAATTTGTTCTTCTCTCATACATTATATTCTGTCCAAGTCCCCTCCCCTCCCAGCTGCCTCCTACCCTCCTCTCCCCCATATCCACACCTTCCCCTTTTCCCTTCAGAAAAGAGCAAATCTCCCAGGGATAGCAACTGATCACACCATATCAAGGCTAGAGTAGGCAACCCAGTACGAGAAGAGTCACAAGAGCAGGCAAAAGGGTCAAAGATGCCCCCACTCCCACTGTTAGGAGTCCCGCAAGAACACCCAGATACACAACATGGATGGAGAGGACCTAGCTCAGACCCATATAGGGTCTGTGGTTGTCCCTTCAGTCTCTGTGGGCCCCTATGAGCCCTGCTTAGTTGATTCTGTGGACCACATTCTCCTGGTATCCTCCACCCCTCTGGCTCCTATGATCCTTCCCCCCCTCCCCGCATCTGTGGGTTTCCCACGCTATGCCTAATGTTTGACTGTGGATCTTTGTACCTGCTCTTATTGGTTACTGGATGAAATTTCCTCTCTGATGACGATTGGAATAGGCTCTGATCTGAGTATACCTAAATATCACTAGAAACCTTTTCATTGATGTTTTCTTTTGACCAGTCATGTTGGGATCTACCTAGGTCTCTGGGCTCTCCGGCCTCTGGTCCCTGGCCATTCAAGCATTGTTAGACATCTGCTCCGTCTTCTGGTGTGGGCCTCAAGTTGCACCATCATAGATCACAAGGACCAGGTTTCCACATCGACCCCCCACAATAGCCCCCAACTCCAGTCATCTCTTTTGGTGCTCTCTCCCTCCATTACTCCACCCTCCTCAATACTCATAATTGAATAAATGGGAAAACAATAAAAATTAATTTTTATACTTTAATACAAATCACATCCCAGCTCCTTCTCCTGCTGCTGCTGCACCCCACTATCCCTGATGTCACATTCCAACTTGACACTGAGTGAGGAATTAGAGAGAGAAGAGGGGGAGTAGAGATTATATAAATATAGTACCCATATATGAAATTCTGAAACGTATTGAGAGGTGATGAACTTGGCTTGGTGGTCTAATGAATTGGGAGGAGTAGCATTAGCAGTTGCTGGCATTCCATGGTCTGCTTGAAAAAGCAACTACAGATTGTCATGGACTTTGCCTAACTTATAATTCCTTAAACCCTCATCAGTACACTCATAAAACAGGGAAGTGAATATGTGGAGGAGTCGGGCCTGCAGGTCAGGGAGAAGGTGAGGAAGTAGAGGTGAGGCTGGGAAGGGAGAAGGTGAGGAAGTAGAGGTGA
>NW_004949137.1:0-3418 GCF_000317375.1 Microtus ochrogaster | reverse complement strand
GGGAAGGGAGAAGGTGAGGAAGTAGAGGTGAGGCTGGGAAGGGAGAAGGTGAGGAAGTAGAGGTGAGGCTGGGAAGGAAAGATTCCGAATCCTTCCCTTGCAGAGTGCAGCGCGAATAGATGGTGGCCACAAGCAGAAATGTGTGTCCACTGGAGACATGGAAGTCTGTTGAAATGTGATGAACGGCATCCAGGGCCGGGGACAGGTGGAGAGGAGGAAATGATTCTTGCCCCCAGGAAGCCACACGTCTCAGATGGAACTAGTAGGACCAAAACCAATCCACTAAGGTTTTCCCTTGAAAGTGGCAAGGCTGCAGAGATAGGTCGGCAGTTAAGAGTGTACACTGCGCTTGCAGAGGACCTAAGCACCCAGCATCCCCGTGGGGTGGGGGTGTAAGGGAAAGAGTGAACAGATCACTAACACCTATAACTCCAGTTAGCTGCAGATGGAGCTTCTGTGTCTCCTGATACACACACAATCAAACACATACATCCATACAAACACAAACACACATACATATATAGAAACACACACACACATACACTCACACACATACACATACACATAAATTAAAAATAGACCTTTGGAAGCAGTATGATAACCATTCTGTGTAGATGGCATACTGTTAAAAAAAAACTTTTTATAGCTAGATATGTACTACTATTTTTCCTGACATTGGCATTAGTCACACTTGTGATTTCCTGCTTAGAGTCTACCTCTGGGTTAGAAGACCCTCCGAAACATCCTACAGTTCCTTCTAATTAGACCCAACAAAAGGTCTTGGGGGAAAAAAGGATCTTCATGATCAATAAGAATCACTAGTTTCATTATATATTTATCCTAATTGGCTATATACTTTATTTTATGTATGCATTTACATACATCCAGCAAACAGGCACCTGGCAACCCCAAGTCCTGATTTTTCTCATGCTCTCATGCTCCAGTTCCCATCAATGTAACTGCTGGTCCAAAGCCGTGGATGTCCGGGATGTGGCTCCTCTGTAGAACGCAGGAGGCTCTGAGTTCTCAGCAACGTCAGACAAAGCAGAAGCTTGCACACTTGGAAGTCTGGGTGTGTAACATCAAATGCCTTCCAGATTTGTGATCAAGCTTGCATTCCACCAGCAATGATACAAACACACATCAAACATAAGGTCCTGGGAAGCCAATGTATCAGTGTGTGACTGGCCATTTCTAGATGGATTCTGGGCCGATGTGAGATGTTAGTGGTAAATTGTAAAATTGTGAATGTGATGTGCCTTGCACCCTGCCCTTGCTGTGGTCAGTTCTACACCATCCAACATGACAGCCACTAGCCCTGGGGACTACTGATCCTGGATGTAGCTAGTCTTCACTAAGATGAGAAACTATACACCAGATGTCGGTCTCTAAGCAACATAAGTCTGAAAATACCTTCCCCCTTTTTATGACAAAGCACAGGATGACAGTGTTTGGGAAACATTAGGGGAAATTAGTTTTGTTCATTTGGTTGTTGCCTTGGCCAGGCTGGGGATGGAACCCAGTGCCTTTCAAACGCCAGGGAAATGTCCTAGTAGTGAGCTGCACAGTTTCTGGTTTTATTTCTAGTTTATAAAATATGTGGTCATTAGAAATTTTTAATTACACACGTAGTTGATAAATTTTTCTATTGAATGTCATTGTACGATGTCTAATACCTTGCAAAGAGCTGTGGGTTCCACTTTCTTCCAGTTTGTTTTCTAATCTGCATCTCTCAGTGTTCCTGTCCTGGAACTCACTTTGTAGATCATGTTGTCCTAGAACTCGGAGATCCACCTGCCTCTTCCTCCTGAGTCCTGGGATTAAAGGCCTGCACCACTATGCCCAGACAATTTTCATGGAACCACAATTTGAAATCTCGTTTGAATTTAGGAAATAAAAAGTAGTAGTTTCTAAAATTTGCCAGTAGATGGCGATGTTACCATACTCGACTGGAAACCAAAGCAGTCACTTGGCACTATTTGGAAGAGGAATTCTGTTTTTAACCAATTTGAGATTGATTGTTAACAGATAAATTAATTAAACTGAGAAAATGAAAGTAATTAGTACCTCATGAAAGAACAAATTTCGTTAAAATTTACAGATGGACCCAATATTAGAAAATTCTTTTCATAAGCCCATACACGAAATTGAAAACCAATATTTATTTTACTTTTTCCTGTAAAATCCTCTGAACTATGATCTTTAAAAATAATTTGAATGTCTTTTTCTAATCTCTAGACATTGATTGTAGGGTAAAAGGGCCAGCCAAAGAAAACCACCCTCGCCCTGGTCCTGAAACCAGAGTCAAAGCTTAAAAAGGGTCAGTGAATAAAACATTTTGTCTCTGAAATCAGAGCCAAAGAAACATTCTACCCTTAACCAAGTCAGTATGAAAACCAACCAATCCCTGAACAGGAAAACCAACCAATCCCAGATCACAAAATTGACCAATCCCTGAGCACGTAATCCAGCCAATCTCTGAGCTTGTCCAACCTCAGGGGTTGAAATCTAATCAATTCACACCTTGAAAATCTTCACCCTGAAAAACTCCACCCCTAAGAAGTCCTGTATAAGCCCTGTGCCTGCTCAGTTGGCAGCTGATTTTTCTACCCGGCAAAGGCAGTCACTCTCCTGGATTCTTTACTCCTAATAAATCTTGAATGTGGTCTGGGTGAGACCTTCTTTCGCCAGATTCGAGAGGTGCATAGTAGTAACTTTTCACCGGAACCAGAGCAGAGCAGGATTGTAACAGTTTCCAGGGACCTGAGCAGAACTCTAACAACTTAGCTGAGGAAGCCCTCCCCTTCTGGGGCAGAGCTGCTACACTGGGGAAGCCTTTTCCTAGAGCGAGGCCATAAACTGCTGAGCTTATAGAGACTTTGTGGCACTCTTTGGCCCCTGACTGCCAGGATCCTTTTCCATCCCAGCTGTAATGCTTAAACTAATGAATAAAATTACAAATTGTCCTGATGTTATTACTTATAAAAGAACTTCACCCTGTCATTTATATAAAATATTGATAGCAAGTAAGACTTGGCAGTCAATATTTAATGAGCTGTCATAGTTAATGGTCTAATAGCAGTTACTTTCATGAAATTAATTGTTTTGAGGTTAGGTTCTTTCTAGATCCTTCTGGAAATATTTGGATGAAAATTTTGTTTGTTTTGACATGTTACTGTTAGTCGGAATTCTTGGTCCTGAAGGATGTTCCTGTAATACAAAGGGGGGACTTGGCACTGAGACCCCACACATGGGATGTGTTCCAAGGCTCCTGGAGTGTGCAGAAATCCATCTCTGCCCATGAGTTCTGTAGTCACAGGAGAGCAACCCCACATCTGACTCAAGAAAGGCTGTAAAACTGAGGAGTCGAAAATTGATTTTATTCATAAAAATACTCATTATACTCAATAGGAACTTT
>NW_004949136.1:3621668-3631004 GCF_000317375.1 Microtus ochrogaster | reverse complement strand
CTCTTCAGGGAGAAGGCAGGAGAGATTCACCTTGATTCACCCCGTTGTCGACCAAATGTGGAAAATTCTTTAAGCACGGCTACTTTTCCATTTTGTCTACACACTGAAATCATCTGAGGAACTTTCAAAAATTTAAACGCCTAAATCACACCCCAACCATGCATATCATAATATCTAAGGGGTGGGTGGGGCCAGTCACCTATACTTTTAAAAGTGTTCAGTATGGTCCAAGATGAAGCCAAGGTTGATACCTGCTATGCTGGATCGCCCCTCTTGATTTCGAGTGAAATCAGAAAAGCCAACCTGGAGCAAGTCAGAACCACAGCCATGCTCAGAAGGTACAGTGGGATCCCAAACACAGGGACAGCACAAGTGCTGCGCTGAGCTCCACCAAGGGTTACCCCGCGCCTCACTGGAGGACCATGCTTTCAAACAGCTTGCCCTTCCAGCAAAAATAAGTTGGCTAATTTTAAAGGTACCATTGTCTGTATTTGTCTCTACTCATTAGAAATTTCTTCAAAAAAAAAAAAAAGGCAAATCTCTTGAGAAGGACAGAGAATGTGTGCACCCGGGCCCAACACAAACTACGGAGGAGCTCTAATCCCCCTGGCTGCCTAGAAAGCACCTGCCCCCAGCCCACACACAGTCACTGCACCTGCCAAGCGTTGCCTCCGGCCAAACCTTGCCCGCCCCTCCTACCTTCCAGCAGCTCGTCCTAGCTGGTGACCTTCCGACTGCCGTCTGTGGTGTAGATTGTGCGGACGCCGAGGCAGGTTCACGTCGTCGGACAGCGAGCGGGTCAGCTCTTTGAGGAGCGCATCAAAGGAATGGAAGCGATCGTTGGAGATGGCAAAGACCAGGCCTTTGAAGTAGCGGTCCCCATTCCGGTAGAAGCGTGCCTTCTTGGCCTTCTTCGAGCTTAAGGCCTGCAAAGTCCGCGTGCGGTAGAAGCTGCAGTGTGCACTGTGCGCCGGGCTGGGGATGAGCCCATTTCCCTTGGGGCCAGAGATGCTGCTGCCCCCGGAGGAGCTGGGAGCCCCTCTCCACAACCCTGGCCGCGGCCTTTTGTCCCGTTTTTCAAAATGCTCCAGCTCAGTGCTCCTGGTGCTTGCCGTCGCGGCTGCTGAGAGATAGCTCTCCACAAATAAATTAATGAAGGAACGTCTCCACAGAGCGCCGTGATCTGGGCGCTCCGGCCTTAAAGCATTGGGTCACCTGGCTCGCAGGTGGGCCCGCTCAGCCAGCTAAAGGCGGCCGCAGCTTGTAGCAGCTTGTAGCTGCCCAGCTCATTGTCCCGCGCGCCCTCTCCGTCACCGCCGCCAGCTGGGGAGCCCCACGCCCCCCAAGCGCCTCCTTCGCCGGGCCACGCCTCACAAATAGCGCGCGGGCAGCCGGCCTGGAACCACTAAGTTGAACGGCCCGAGGCTTGCCCTGGTTCGCGTCCAGCCCGCGCTCGCTCTCCGGCGCGCCGAACGGAGGAAGGAAGCGGAGGGGGTGGGGTGGAGCGCGAGCGTGGGCGAGGCGCCTCGGGGCTGTGTCGCGCGGCCTGGGGTCCCGGGTTCCCGTTGCCGCCTAGCCCGCTCCCGGGCCCGGTCCACGGCCAGTGAGCGGCCAGCCTGACCAGGGATCCTCACGCAGCGCTGGGCCCCTGAGGCAAGAGAGCAGCCGCCTCCCACGGGCGCACGCTTGCGGGCATTCGCGCTCGTGGCCGCCTGGCAGGGCCTGGACCCGGGAGGACACCTTCTGTCCCTCTTGGGATACCACAAACCACAGAGAGGGAGGTGGTGAGGAAGAGGGCGGCGCCGCACGACGAGCGGCTGGGCCGTTCTTGGAGGCCCCGCCCGCCAGGCTGCGGAAGCTGCGCGCTCCCTGGGGTGGCCGCGCGCTCCGCAGCCGCGGGGGCTAGCGTAACCAGGCTAGCCAAAAAACTACAAAGGAAGGAGACTCCAGGGCAGCAAGCACGTCCTTAACCCGCCTCTCCGGGGGGGAACCGAGGCCAACCTAGGGCAGAAATATAAAACCTTAGCACTAGGTTTAGGCGGGATGTTTATTTTTTTATAAACGACCCATGCATTGTTTTATTTAGAGATCCTTTGGGGGGGAAAGGATCACTTTCTATGAAGATTCTCTAACGCGCTAGTTCCAGTAACCTTGAATGAATAAATGGCTAGAAGTTATTGGTTTGGGGAAAGTACAAGAAGCACTGCCCAGGTCACTACATAAACCAACAGAACCATAACCTAGCTCATCTTCCTACCTCTCCACAAGCGTGGGCCTCAATACCCTACTAAAGATGTTTTATTTTCTGTTTCTTTTACTACACTGGGAATAAAGTTGAAATCTGAAGCCCACCTCTACTTCCATGTACTGGGATTTTAGATGTTTCCACTCCAATAGGCTCCTAAGGACACTCTGTTTTTTAATGTCTGTTATGGAGACCAGGCTGTCATCAAACCTTAAGTGCACAACACCTGCCTCTGCCTCCTGAGTCCTGCCACATGCACCAAAGGCTTTTAAAATGAAAACTAATGGAACCCATTTATGATTGTCCTTGAACCCTCCTGGCCATGACTACAGTTGTACAAGGAAAGTGGGCAGGTTGTGAGTAGGACATTTCCATTGCCTTCCAGCCCTTGACTGGGTTTTGTTAGTCAAATTGTTCATATCCTTCTCCAGAGTTTCGAATTTTCCTTTTAATTGATCAGTGTCAGTCTGTAAAGACTGTATTATTTCTTGGCCCTATTATCAAACCATGTTTTTAAGGAGAAAATATGGAGAACAAAACTAATCCCCAGAAACAAATATAATGATGTAGGAGGGAAATCGTATAACTCTTGTATGACTTCATACATGGTATAAATAAAACACCTATTGAAACCCTGAATGGTTGAGTTGTCTGAAATCTTGTACTTTTAAATTATAAATTTATAATTTATATTTCAAATTATGAATCTTACTTGTGGTTGACTTTTAGCTGGAGTAGATGCAATAACCGTTACCTGCCAGTAGATGTCATGGCACACTTGGAGCAACATGGCTGGTCTGAATCCAATTTTAGAGTTAAATGCTAAAAAATATGCTCAGATTAAAAATAGTTATTTAGTGTAAAACACAGACTGTGTGCTCTGCAGATATCCCTGACTGGTCGGCGGCCACATGAGCACTAGAATAGCAAATGGAGACAAATTGTTAGAAGCAGCAGAACAGACCAGGGAAGCCCGCATCTCGCCTGAACCATGGAAAAACTGGACCCAGAGCAGCTTCAAGTCCTCGGGCACCTTGGCCCTCCACGACTGTGTGGTCTAAGGTGTTTAATGAGGCAACATGAAGGACCTCAGCTAGCGGCTACTCAGGGCCTCTGGAGGAGCAGCCAGTACGCTCAACCTCTGAGATTCTATACCCAAAATGAATGGCACAGAGTCTGGAGACTCTAGCCTCATGGTCCTGGTTGGGCCCAGCTACAGAGGGCGCATTGTCACTGGCTATGGACCCAGAAGTCAGCCAGTAGCATCTAATCAGAGCCAAGAATTCTATACCCAAACGATGGAAGCCAACTATTGAATTTAGCTCAATTCAGGAAATAACCAGGCTAGCTAAAGGGTAAAACAATTATATTTTTATTTATTATAAGGGGAAAACACATGAAACAGAAATGAGAAGTCCAAGTTCTGCTGTGTCCCGTAGGAATCACCCAGAGAGAGACGGCACCTGGTCCATGAATCAGTTTTCTCCCAGGCTCCAGGCAGCCACATCTTAACCAGGTCCACCTCGTAAAGATAATTGGCTAACAAGTCTTTCCCATCACATAATAATGGCAAATAATTCTTTAAACTGTGTAGATGCCTCCACCTCAAGGGAAATTGATTTTATAGGCATTGGCTCCTCTCCCCATAGGAGAGGTATGAATACAGCAAGGGAGGCATCCAAGTGCCCCCTGTCAGTAAACACTGTAAAAAAAAAAATGGGGTTAGGCTGAGACAGAAAAAGCTTTGGGGGCCTCCACTCCAGTCGAGAAAAGGAACTCATCCATTTGTGAGGGCCATAATGACAATCAATTTTTCCTGAGAATCCATCAAGGGCTATGGCAATTGTACTATTATTTCTCTGAAGCCAGGTGAAATCAGTGATTTTAAATGGAACAATAAGGGAATGAGGTTCTGTGCCATATGTCCTGACCAAAATATCCCTGCCTTTAATGATGCAATCTGCTATCTGATTGGTCATGGAATAGACCCTGGGAACTCTGCCCATTGAGAGGTAAACCCAATGAGTAGTGGAGCACAAGGTTTCCCCGGGAAAGATACATAGGAAGACAGGTAGGTTAGGAGCCTATGGGCTGTTGGACCTGGCTTGAGATCTGTCGATGGCGAGAGGATAAAGTAACTTGGGATGAGAGGTGAGGCCCTTCAGGAGCTCAAACAATGGAGCCAACTATTCCATGGACACAGATATCCACAGCCTCACCCAATTTATTTCTCCTAGTAACTTTTGGAGCTGAGGTAAGGTGTAGAAATCCTGAATGTGTAGTTGGGGTTTGGTTGGAGAAACCAAATCAAGGGACAGATGGAACCTAAAATTTCAAAGGGAGGGATAGACTGACCTTTATCTGGAGCCACCCTGAAGTCATTACCCACTAGAAGAGTAAGGCAGCTAACTGTGAGGTGACAAAGGCTTGATGAAGTGGGACTTCCCAAAATAATGTCATCCATATAAATATAGAATAAAATATTGGGATGTTCCATTAAGGAGGAAAAGATATGTAACATATAATACTGACACATGGGGGTAGGCTGTTTGCTAGTCATCCCCTGGGGTAGCATACTCCATTCAAACCTCCAATCTGGGCCCTGGAAGTTAGTTGAGGGCAGTGAGAAAGCAAACTTCTCCATGTCATCTGGATGTAATGTGATGGAGAAGAAGCAATCTTTAATATCAACAATTGTTAGGTAATAAGTGTTAGGAATGGCAGGTATACAGGGAGTCCCCTCTGAGGGGTGCCAAACAGGATCACCCTCTCATTGATTTTTCTTAAGTCATGTAAACGTCTCCAGGAGCCTTTAGCCTTTCTTTGTGGATTGGACGCTTAAAAGAAATGCCACACTAGCTCAGAATTGAGAAAGAGATGGTTATTTATTTAGGGGTAAACTCACAAATCAGAATTCTCTTCTTGAACCGAGATCGAATCCAGCAATCCAAAAGAGCAGATGGGGAAGAAGAAGAAGAGGGGGACACAGGCGCTGCACCAGCATATATGATGCCACGCCCCCGTAGGTGGGTAACCACAGGCTGTAAGACTTCCTACAGCGTTTCTTATAACAAAGACAGGGTAATTCCAAGGGCTTGTGGATGGCCGGGCGTGCCCCAATAACAGTTGCTGTTTAACCAGGGTATCAGGTTGTTGTAACTTAAAAGAAGGTAGAGGCCACTGCTCAACCCACATGGGGTCACCAGGTGCCCACTGAATTTTTGGCACTGTGGAGTGAGCAGTGGCCCTTAGGATGGAGGTGAACCTGAGGATTAGGGTGGACAGCTCATCCCTATTTAAATTGTAACTCATATCCTTCAGTGTAGAAAGCCTTATGGTCAGCCTCGCGGGGGATGTCTTGCCCAAGGAGGTTGGCAGTTAGGTCAGAGACCACCAGGGGGCGCACCTCCCTCAATTAACACTGGAATCATCCAGGGCAGCCAGTTCATGGTCTCACATAATGCAGATTGCCGGCCCACACCAAGTAAATGTGGCCCTGGGACCACCAAGGGGGGTCTCCTTTTTTCTGAGGACCGTGTGATCAGTCCCAGTGTCTATAAGAAACCTAAAGGTTCTATCTCCAATTGTTAGGGCCATCTTTGGTCTTAGTCCAAGTATCAAAGGCACTGTCCAGTGTGCTTTGACTGCCCTTTTTCCCTTATTTAACGGGGCTAGGGATGGCCCCGGGGGGGGGGGGGGCTTTAAAGGCTTCCCCTGGAGATTGAACTTGGACCTGCAATTCCTGGCCCAATGGAATCCCTTTCTGCACCGGCAGCATGGGGTGTGTGGCACACCAGACTTGGCAGGAGCTGGCAGACTTAGGACAGTCTCTTTTGAAATGGTCTCCCCTTCCACATGCAAAACAAGTCTGCTTTCCCCCTATGGTTACTTGCTGTAGGGCGTTAATCAAAGTTGCCATCTCTTCCTTATGTATGACCTGCATGGGAGCGGCCATAGTCCTTGATTGGTGAGATATTAAGCCCAAGTCCCAGGAAGCGATGATCCACTTCTCCAAGCTGTGATCCCTAAATCCCGCACATGCTAGTTTATGGTCGGCATTCATTCAGTCCCGCACCAGCATTTGAACAAACTGGTCCCTAAGTTCCCCAGGGGAAAATTTTCTCTGAAGGCTTTTGTTAACCCTTTCTATAAAGAATGTGAGGTCCTTGTCCGGCTTCTGGGTAACCCCTGACACTGGGGTTTCAGTAGGACCCTCCTTAAACTTCTTCCAAGCCGCTAAACCTAGCGCCCTAACCTGATCCTGATACAGAGGGGGGATGGCTGCCTGCTGAAGGCCCGTATCATACTTGTCAGCCATACCTGAGAGCGTCCCATAAGTGATGGGGATAGTGGGTTTAGTTACCCAATTGCACTCAGCTTGGACCGGGAATTCTTCTTTAAAGTAGGCATCCCACTTAAGAAAAAGAGATCCTTTAATCACAGCCCTGGCCAGATCTCTCCAGTCCCTGGCAGTACAAAATTGATGGGCTAGCCCCTGGAGAATGGTTTCAACCCAGGGTGAATTTGGCCCATCTTCAGGTACAGCTTTCTTAAGATCTTTAAGATCCTGAGCTTCCCAAGGGTACAAGGCATTAGACCAGTTACCACCTGGGTTAACATTTACAGGAAACAGGTGTGCCACTCCTCCCTCTGTGGTTCCGGAAGTAGCCAAGTCCCCTCCTAATGCTCCCTCCGCAATCTGAAGCTGGGGGGCGAGGATAACCCCAGCTAAGACCCTAAGCAATAGAGGAGAGGGTGTCTGAATTGGCCTTGCCCTGTAGTCAGATTGATGATTATCTTAAATATCGCCATAGAACCTTCGTCCAACAACAGATGGAAACAGAGACAGAGACCCACATCAGAGCGCTGGACTGAGCTCCCAAGGTCCAGTTGAAGAGTGGAAGGAGAAAAGAGGTCAAGACCATGAGGGGTTCACCCACTGAGACAGTTTACCTGAGCTAATGGGAGCTCACCAACTCCAGCTGGACTGGGAAGGAACAAGCACAGGACCAAACCAGTCCCTCTGAATGAGGTTGACAATTGCATAGCTGAGGCAAACTGAGGGGCCACTGGTGGTGGCACTGGAATTTATCTCTACTGCATTTACTGGCTTTTGGGATCCTGTTCTCTTTAGATGTATACCTTGCTCAGCCTAGAAATAGTAGGGAGGACCTTGGACCTTTCACAAAGCAAAGTGTCTTACTCTCTCTTAGGAGTAGATGGGGGTGGAGCAGGAGGGTGTGTGAAGGAAATGGGAGGAGAGGAGGGAGTGGGAATTTGGATTTGTATTTTTTTTAAAAAATCTAATAAATTAAAAAAAGAGGTAACAAACCATGAGCCACATGGTAAAATATAAAACAATAAAAAAAATATTCTGTCCACGCTAGTAGTAGCTAGCCAGAGGCAGGTCTAGGTCGGGATGTACTGAGTCTTTCACATGCAGAAGTCATGGCCAAAGACAGGTCTCCAAACTCAAGCTAGGCTCAAGAAGTTAGAGTAGGCCTTACGCCAGCTCTAGTTAGGCTTAGGAAGTTATACTGAGCCTCACGCCCCGGCCTCATGAGGCCCAATACTTCCAGAGCACTTCCTATTCCTCTTCCAAGACACAGGGTCCTATGTGTACACTTTCCATTGGCCCAGTGTAGCCAACCCTTTACTTCATAGCTAGAAGGTCCTGCAACCAAACACAGGTCATATTCAAATAGTAATTGTTGTTAAACAAAAAGAGGCCATGGCTTAGAACACAATGAAGGGTTCACAGGAGGGCTTAGAGGCAGGAAAGAGATAGAGGAAATGATGTAATTATAGCCCAAAAAAATCTGTTAAAAAGTTTAAACAGGCTTTATGGCCATATGCTCCAGAGACTAGGGATTTGTATTAGGGCACACAAATACTACTCACATTTCTCTTGGGGTATAGATCTTAAACCGGGAAAATACAGTCATGTTAGGCAGGGACACACAGATCTAGTTCTTCTATTTTGCTTGAACTAGAGATCAGAGGGCAGAGATACCCACTAGTTAACCATAGAGGCCAGGCAGTGGTGGCACACACCTCCAATCCTAGCACTTGAGAGTTCAAGGCCACCCTGGGATAAGCGAGATTAAATTAGTCTAAAAGATAAACAGCCAGGTGGTGGTGGCTCAAGCTTTGAATCCCAGCTCTAGGAAGGTGGAGACAGGAATATAAGGCAGGTGAAGACAAAATCTTAGCTGCTCATTGAGTCCGATGATTCAGAGAGACAGAATCTCCCCATTCAGTCTGATGATTTGTAGAGAAGGGATCTCCCCATTCAGTCTGAGATTTCACAGAGGTAAGAAAGTCTCTGTTAGCTGGCTGCTCTGCTTCTCTGATCTTTCATTTTTCACCCTGGATATATGACTCTAGGTTTCTATTGATTAAGACTAATAAGGATTCATACTTCATACTGTTGAAGGGAAATCTTCACAGTGGCAGAAATTTGGGCAGTACATATGGTAATACAGTTTGTTTGGAAGGAGAAATGGCCAAATGTGCAATTACCTACTGATTAATCAGCTGTAGCCAATGATCAGGAACTTGGAAAGGTCATGATTGGAAAATTGGTGAGACAGACATCTGGTAAAGAAGTATGTGGATAGATCTCTCCAAATGGGCAAAAGGTATGAAGATACTTATATCCCGTATATATTCACCAAAATGTGACTTCAGCTGAGGAGTTCAGTTATCAAGTAGATAGGATGACTCTATGACTGTCAGCCTCTTTTCCCAATCATTCATGTCATTGCCCAGTGGGCCCATGAACAAAGTGGCCGTGGTGGCAGAGATGGTGTCTATGCTCTATGCATGGGCTCAACAACGTGGACTTCTGCTCACCACAGCTGAACTGGATGCTGCTGCTGCTGAGCGCCAAGCCAGCCAACAACATGGAGCCACATACATGGCACCATTCCCTGGGGTGACCAGACAGCAAACTAGTGGCAGGTTGACTACATTGGACTACATTGGACCAGTTCCCCCACGGAAAGGATATAAAACAGGTCAACCAAAAATTAGACCCCAAAAGGTGCAAATTAGAAGAGACCGATTGCTGACTCTTTTTTTTTTTTTTT
>NW_004949136.1:3618763-3621483 GCF_000317375.1 Microtus ochrogaster | reverse complement strand
ATTGCTGACTCTTAATGACTTTCAAAGACTGCTAGGAGACATTTCCTACCTAAGGCCCACTATTGAAATAGAAAACAAATGAACGGAATAATTTGTTCAAAACCTTAAATGGTGACAAGGACTTATATAGTCTAAGAGAATTATCAGCTGAAGCTGAAAAAGAATAGGCTTTGGTGGAAAAGAAATTAGAGAATGCACACGTGGATTGTGAGGATCTGAAGTTTGACTGCCTTCTGGTAATATTACCCTCTAGGCATTCCCCTACAGGAATTTTAATGCAGAGCAAGCATAGAATCTGAGAATGGATCTTTCTAACACATAAACAGAGCAAAAAATTAAAAATTATGTGGAATTTTTCTGTGAGTTAATATAAAAGGAAAATTGAGACTTCATCAATTAGCAGAAAGAGACAAAGCAAAAATTATAGTATTTTTATAATAATGAAATTTACAAATTATAGGCAGAATGTGAACCCTGGCAAAAAGCTTGTAGCAACTTTTTGGGAGAGATTAACAACAAATATCCCAAAAACAAGAGAATTCAACTTACAAAGAGAACTAACTGCATCCTTCCTCACATTGTAAGGGACACACCACCTACATTCTATACTGATGCAAATAAATCAAGAAAGGCGGGTTACAAATCAGAAAATTTAAGTAGGTATATCAAAGCCCTTATGATTCTGTCCAAAAGTCAGAATATATGCCTTTCCCATGGTATTAATGGAATTTACAGAACCTCTCAACAACGTAACTAATTCTCAGTATGCAGGAGTTGTTTTTTGTATTAAAACTGCTGAGTTTATACCATATGATACAGAATTGACTTTATCATTTATTCATTTACAAGAAATAATCAGGAATAGGAATCTTCCCATACACACAACACACATCTGATCCTAGATGGGTCTGCCAGGTCCTCAAGCACAAGGTAATACAGAAATCGACCAATTATTGATTGGAAATGTGCTAATGTGCTGGAAGCCTCAGAATTTTTTTTCGTTTATATAATTTTATTTGGAAAGGGTTAAGACAGAACAGCGAGACTAAACTGCAGACGGCGATGTCATCGGTGGAGGCATCATCAGTTTATTATAAAAGGAGGCATGGAAATTATTTACATGATGAAGAGCTCAGAACGTCGGCGGCATGGGCAGCTTCACGTGACACCATTTCTACAGTGACCAGTCCACGTACTTTCCAAGAATGTCATGCTCTCTAAATAAGAAATGATCCTGTCGTCTAGAACTACTTTGGTGCCTACCGTACTCTGGGAGAAGAACTTTGTCTCCAACTTTCACGCTGACTGGTTGAATCTCTCCGCCCTTTCCTTTCACGCCTGATCCCACAGCCACTACCGTTGCTTGCAGTACTTTCCCTTGCACCTTTTCTGGAAGCATGATGCCACCTTTGGTCGCCGTTTCGGGCACTCCTTTCAATCAATACTATATCAAAGAGCGGGAGAAACTTTCGGAACGCCTGTCCAGCCACGACTCGCGCCGCCGCCTCTGCCACTCTGACTCTGTGCTCAGGCCGCCGCTGCAAGGAGAATCTCAAGATTATTAAAAAAAAAAAAAAAATCATGTCAATAGCAACAGTTTAAAAAAAAAAAAACTTTTTCATCATGTGGCAATAAGTCAAGGAAATTATAAGGCAATGCCCTACTTTTTCTTTACACATCAAACACCACTACCTGCAGGAAGTAACCCAAAGGATACTCAAAGGAATGAAATCTGGCAGATGGATGTGTTCCATTCTGTAGCATTTGGAAAAATGAAATATGTACCTATTCAGGTTTTCAATGGCCAGCTGCTTTGAGTTTGGAAAAGGCTGATTTGGCAATCACACATTTGCTTGAATTTATGGCCATCGTGGGTACACCTGCACAAATAAAGACAGACAATGCTCCAGCATATGTATCTAAGAAAATAAAAGAGTTTTTTGCTTTTTATAATATAAAGCATATTACAGGTATACCACACAATTCTAAAGGGCAGGTAGTTATAGAAGGATCAAACTGAACTTTAAAGTTTATGCTAAATAAACAGAAAGGGGTAATAAGGACTCCCAGAAATAGATTGCGTAATGCTTTATTAACTTTGAATTTTCTAAATGCTAATGAGAAAGGAACAACAACTGCGGAGAGACATGGATAATAGTAAAAACTACAGAATTAGGTCAGCTGGTATACTTTAAAGATGTGTTGACCACAGAATAAAAACCAGGATATGCATTAAGCTGGGGAAGGGGTTTTGCTTTTGTTTCCACAGGAGAAGTAAATCTGTGGCTACCATCAGAGTTGATAAAGATTAGATTTGAACAAGAGACAGCCAGCCCTTCAGAGGAAGAGGTGATAGTTGATCAAACAGCATGGCCATTCAGTGTAAACTGGAAAATGCTTTTCATTTGACCAAATATAACTTGCCATAAATTAGGCCCAAAATTAGGGCTGGGGAAGGATTTTTATTTTTTGTTTTGTTTTTTGTTCTGTTTTGTTTTTTGTCTTTCCAAGAATAAGAGTCTAATCCAAAAAACAAACAAACAAACCATAACCCATAACCCCTAAACTCTAACCAAAACCCTAAACTTAACTCCTAACTCTGAACTTTAAAACCTAACCCTAACACTGCAACAAAACTCCTTTAGCCCTAACCCCCTAAACCTAACACTAACCCTAACACTATAACATTAAACCCTCCATCACCGAATCTTCTTTTTTTT
>NW_004949136.1:3552036-3618628 GCF_000317375.1 Microtus ochrogaster | reverse complement strand
TTTGTTTTTGTTTTTCGAGACAGGGTTTCTCTGTGGTTTTGGAGCCTGTCCTGGAACTAGCTCTTGTAGACCAGGCTGGTCTCGAAATCACAGAGATCCGCCTGCCTCTGCCTCCCGAATGCTGGGATTAAAGACATGTGCCACCACCGCCCGGCTCATCACTGAATCTTTTATTCCTATTCTGGACCCCAAAAACCCTACCTGATAACCCTCTAATCTTTACCCTAACTCTCCGACCCTAACCCTATAACCCTAACACAAAAAACTCATTAATCCTAACCCCCATGCTCTAACTATACCTCTAACCTCTAACAATCTAAACTTATAACAATCTCACCCTCTAACCCTTACACCTAACCCCCTAAAACTAACTCTAACCATAACCCTAGTGCCAGCATAACCCTAACACCTCCAACCCTAACCATAACCCTAACCCATCTGTTGACCTGCCGATTTCCCAAAATTTATTTAAGCTTGGGACAGCAGTATTGAAGAAAGTTGAGCCTTTGGTATCAGCCACTTCTCTTCCTTGCTTGTTCAATGTCAAAAAGCATAGACCCAGCCTTTCCAGGCTACTTTGTAATACTCTGTACTGCTTTGGTATCAGTCACTTTTCTTCTTTTCCTGTTCAATGGCACAAACCATAGACCCAGCCTTCCCAAGCTACTTTGTAATACTCTGCACTGGTGGGATGCGTGTTCCAGCCCCATCTCACCAGTAAATAGCACTTTTAGAAGACTACAAATGATGAAGAGAAAGACATAAAAACCTTTCAGGTACTTTAGCACACCAATTAAAATTAAAACCAGTCTTGGGTTGGAGAGATGGCTCAGTGATTAAGAGCACTGACTGTTGTTCCAGAGGTCCTGAGTTCAAGTCCCAGCAACCATAACCACATGACTCACAACCACCTGTAATGAATCTGGTGCCCTCTGCTGGTCTGCAAGGACACATGCAGGCAGAATGCTGTATACTTAAAAAATAAATAAATCTTTAAAACCACAGTCTTAGGTCAGAGGCCCAATTCCAGAGCTTCTAACAGTCAGTTCTTGTCAGAACTAGCCACTCACCAATAAAACAAGAATAATATTGAAAACTTGGGAAAAGATTTTAATCAACATATGCTGAAAAGTGTCTTAGGGTATCTATTGCTGTGAAGGGATGCTATGGCCATGGCAACTCTTGCAGAGGAAAAGCATTTAATTGGGGTGGCTTACATTTTCAGAGGATTAGTCAGTTATCATCATGGTGTAACATGGTGGCACGCTGGCAAGCTGGCAGACATGGTGCTGGAGAAGTAGCAGAGTCTTACATCTTGACTTGCAGGATGTGCTTTGACTCACTGGGCATGGCTTGAGCAGATATGAGACTTCAAAACCCACCTCCACAGTGACACACTTCCTATTCCATCAAGGTCACACTTCCTATTAGTGTCACTCCCTTTGAAGGTCATTTACTTTCAAATCTCCATAAAAGGATAAACATCTTAACACATCTTCAAGAGGACAGGGGACAAAGGGTATGCATAATTAAGCAATCTTTATTCATATATAATCTGGTTGGTCATTATGTCAGGTTCTGCTTTTGTAGAAGTCTAGAAGTCTTTATTTCATCAAGCGGTGGTGGCGCACGTCTTTAATCCCAGCACTCAAGAGGCAGAGGCAGGTGGATCTCTGTGAGTTTGAAGCCAGCCTGGTCTACAAGAGTTAGTTCCAGGACACATTCCAAAAAAAAAACAAAAATGGTCCTTATTTCTTTTTCTTTCTTTTTTTTTCCTCTTTTTTGTTTTGTTTTGCTTTTAGGGTGTTTTTTGTGGTTGATGATGTTTTTGTTTTTTTATTTTGTTTTGTTTTGTTTTGCTTGACTTTGCTTTTTCAGACAGGGTTTCTCTGTGTAGCCTGGGCTTTCCTGGAACTCATTCTGTAGACCATGATGACCTCAAACTCAGAGACCCACCTGCCCCTGCCCCCTGAGTACTGGAACTAAAGGTGTACCATCACCCGGCTAGAAGTCTTCTATTTCTTAAAAGAACAATAAAGTGAGAGATGATTGTTCTTGTTGAGTAGTGTTCTTATCATGGGGTGATCTGTTATTTCTGGAAATGAAGGTGACTCCATGTTTGAGACACGATTAAAATACTTTCCAGGAGTCATTGTAAAGGAGTGTATTGTGAAACCTGACAAGAAGACATCTCAAACTTCTTTTTATGTCTACAGCCTTGAAAGGAAATGAGATTGATTATCTACCACTGGTTTTTAGATAGACCCTCCTGGAATGATTAACATGCCTCTGTACAGAGTTACATGGAAGTGGGACACGGATGAAAGGCGACAGACACAAGTCGAAGGCAAAGATGTTGGGTTTTTACCTTGCTCCCATTCACCTCATAGGCCCCATGAAGGAGTCGTGCTTTTCTGCGAAAGCAATGGCTTTTTTCGTAGGTATAGCTAGGGTAATTTAGAGTCTCATGTACTACAGACTAGCCTCAAACCAAATCAAAGATGGCCTCAATCTTTTTATCTTCCTACCTCTACCTCTGGAGTTCTAGGATTACAAGCAAGCACCATGCCTGATTTTTATGCCATATTGGTGTTCAAACCCAGGACTTAGTTCATATTAGGCAAACTTTCTACTAATACAAATATAATTTGTATAATTAAAAAGGAAATTTTATTATGTTGATGAGAGTTTGGTGAAGTTGGAGCCTCATACTGGCACAAATGTAAAAATATTAAACACAGAATAATCGCCCAGCCAGAAATACATACTGTGACTTTGGTTACTTTGCATCACTCTGAACCATTAATAGAAAAACCCCAAACAACTCAGTCACACTGAAGGCTGTTTAGGGGAACCTTTAAGGATCTTCATTCCCTATATCTAAAGCAAACTCTCAGCCCTAGAACATTCTTGTTTCTACACAGTGAGGCTAGGGATCAACTTTCCCAAACCCCGACTCTTTCTCTACTTTGGCTCCGTCACTTCTTGGTCAGGCCTCCAGAGCAGCAGCTTTTAAGTGTATGAATCCTATATCTTCTCTAGGAGTATATTCCATGAAGCCTTTTATATCAGTAGACCCTGATGTGGGAGTGTCATATATCAATCTGTTGATTTCATTGGTTAAGCAATAAAGAAACTGCTTGGCCCTCATAGGTTAAAACATAGGTGGGAGGAGTAAACAGAACAGAATGCTGGGAGGAAGAGGAAGTGAGCTCAGACTTGGCAGCTCTGCTCTCTGGAGCAGAGACACCATGCTGCCCGCTCCCGGGCAGACACACGCGATGAAGCTCCGACCCAGGATGGACGTAGGCTAGAATCTCCCTGGTAAGCCACCTCGTGGGCTACACTAGAAATGGGCTAGTCCAGGTGCGAGAGTTAGCCTAGAAGAGGCTAGATAGAAATGGGCCAAGCAGTGTTTAAAAGAATACAGTGTCCATGTAATTATTTCGGGGTATAAGCTAGCCAGGCGGCCGGGGTGCTGGGGACGCAGCCCCGCCGCTCCTATTACTACAAGACCCCTCCTGAACAAAACACTCTTACTAGTTCTAGGAATGACCTGCAGCAGTATAGCCTGTACCCAGTAATCTGACCTCTTTACATACTTGATATTAAGGTTGGATGATGACAACAGTTGTTCTGCACAGACTGTCCAGATTGAGTGCCAGTGAAGGTGTCAATCCCAAGGTCCAGAAGTTCTGGCAAAGACTTCAGGTACTGGCCTAGCTATCCCAATAATATATCAGAGTATTGAGTGCTCACCTTCATTTTCTGGCCTCAGAGCAAGTGCCTGCCCTTGGCTGAGGGTTTGTCCTGATTTGGATTTAGGGCTATCTGCTCTACTTTTCAGTTTGTGTTGTCTCCTGTGGCGGAAGGCGGTTGTATTAAGCACAAATGTTTACTACATTTAGAAGCCTGTTTATCATCCTGTTCCTTTAGCTAAGAAAAACAGGGGTCCTTAGGTAACCGGATACCTGCCCTTCAACTGAGATGGCCTCTGGGATTAGAGACAGTTGGGAACACACTGGAAATGTAGCTAGCGCTCACCTTCATACCCCAACTCTCACCTAACTGCAATGCATGGAAGTGTGGAATGGTGTACGGTTGTCTTACAGAGGGTAATAGTAAGACCACAAGAATCCATGCCCCAGTCTGCAGAAAATACCAGTGCCAAAATCTCTCACCAGTGTCAGACTGGAAATCATAGTCTGTCACACATGCTTCAGTCCCTGATACCTAGTTCCAAGTCTTGGAGAACCCTCACTGACACTTCTTGTTTTCTCTATCCCTGGTGAAATCTACAACTTCAATATAGTATAATCTGTTTGTTTGTTTGCTTGCTTGTTTGAGACAGGGTTTCTCCGTGTAGCCCTGGCTGTCGGAATACACTCTGTAAATCAGACTAGCCTCAAACTCAGAGATCTATCTGCCTGTCTCTGCCTTAGGAGTGTTGGGATTAAAGATGCGTGCCACCACTGCCCAACTCATTATAATTGTTTTTTTTTTTTTGAGCTATGTTTGATGGTACATGACTTTAATCCCAGCACTTGAGACAAAGAGATTGGCAAATCTCTATAAGTTCAAAGCCAGCCTGGTCCATACAGAAGTTTCAAAATAAGCAAGAAATAATTTTAAGATGCAATTTAGGGCTGGAAAGATAGTTCAGTGGGTAGGGGCGCTTGCCACCAAGACTGTGTACCTGAGTTTGATCTCCGAGACTCACATGACGGAAGAAGAGAAAAGACTCCAAAAATTGTCCTCTGGCTTCTGTACTTATGCACACCACCACACTCCCCTCCCTGAAACACAAATAAATAAATGTAATAAATAAGTAGTATTTAGAGTAACTTTTAAAAGTGTATAATTAGAATGCTGGTCTTGTTCTGGTGTGTTGGCACACGCCTTTGATCCCAGTACTCAGGAGCAGAGGCAGGTGGATCTCTGTGTGTGTTTGAGGCCAGCCTGGTCTGCATAGGGAGTGCCAGGACAGTCAGGACTACATAGAGAGACCCTATCTCAAAAATATTTAAAAAGTGGGGGATGCTGGGCCTGTGTAATAGTTGAGCCTGGCTTTGTAGTAGACAAGAGAAGTATAGCTTACTATGAGTCTCTCAAAGGTCAAGGAGAGGTAAGGGCTTTAGGACATTTCTCTGGAGTTTGTGTTTGGACTTGATTCTTCACCCATGGAATACATCATCTACATGCCCTCTTCTAGACCCTGGAAACCATGAGGTCAAGTTCCCCCACAGACCAAGTCACCTCCCAGTACAATTTGCTTGGGGGACATTTGGGGAAGGGGCATAAAACCTGTAGCAGGAGGCAAAATGTAACAAAAGCTATACCTAAGTCATGAACTCTGAAGTCCCAGTATCCTGAGAGGGCAGTGGGCATTGGCTTCAGTATTTATGTGAGGACATCAGTGGGGTGTCCAGCTCATTAATAATTCAAGTGGAAACCAGGAGTTACCAGTTAATCACTGAATCCTTCTGTCACGTAAGAAAGGGGAAGCCCTGGTTATAGGGAGGAGTAGCAGCATCCTCAGTGAAAAGGACCCATGTACCCACAGCTTCTTCAGGGGTCTCTGGCTGCAACTGTACATAGGGTGTCTGCCTGATACCCACTCAAACAACCTCCCTGCAACCAGAGGTGAAGGGGTTAATCAGCTGTGGCAACAAGGGAGCCTTGGAGAGTAACCCACTGAGGCAGGCAAAGGGCAGCTGTGGGCAGGCAGTGGCCCAGACTTCCCAGATGCACCTGGCACCTCCGCTGAACCAGCAGCAGCCTCAGGGAAAGCTGCCCAGACGCCTAAGAACAGGTCTGCTCCTGCAACAGCATCCCCTTACACCACTCCCAGCCTTCTTTCTGAGGCTCATCAACCAAGATGACAGCACTGTTGGCTATCAGCTCCACTGGGCACTCACCAGACACACAAGACGCAGCAGTACTGCTCTTGCAGGACTGAATCTGTCTGACCCTGTGACTAGCCAAGGGATCAACGTCCTGGCTGCATGGAGCTGGCCTTAAGAAGCTTTACTTTGGTAGAAATGGGACTGGGGCTGGCGAACCACACCTGAGAAACTTTACTATGGGTAGACAAGATCGACTTAATCATCCAGACCCCAGGAAACTCACCGGCCAGAAACAGATTAGAAGATTGCTCCTTTGTTATTATGCAACCTTGAGCCTGCTGAGTCCCTTGCTGTTCACTGTTGTTTGGGTCTTAGGGGAAGATGGACAAGCTAGCCCCCATGGCCATTGTCCATAGGCAGGTTCCCTAATTGGATAAATGGAAGAGGCTCCAGGAACCACACACATGCGCATCCAAAGGTTAAGCATATATGACTTTGGCTAGGATTGATGAGTTAGTGAAACAGACATTATCACACCAATTTGTGAAGAAGCTAAAGAAAAAGAGACACGCGTGAAAATGTCCTCATGTTTTTTCTATCTGGGCATAAAAGACACACCTGTCTGTCCCTCATCTTCTGCCTCTGGACCTCAGCCCTGGGTATATTTTTGAGATAGCCATGTCTGCTACCTAGTCAGAACCCTGACTCATGACATGCTCCTCTGGGATCCTATCAGGGAGGCCAGGTCTATGTCTTCTCTCTCCCCCACGTCCAAAGCCTTGCCAACCACCATATTGAAACTCTTTCTCCTCATCCTCCCTCTCTTGTTTCATTGTCTTCCCTCTGTACAAGTCAGGAGGCCCCCTCTGAGCATCCCTCTTAAAGAGAGAGGTAGCCAGGCAATCATTTGCCCTGGCTCCCTCATCTATCACCCTGAAGTGTGTTTCATGATAAAATTACTCATACTCAGTCAGTGATAAATGAAATCAGACTCAAGGCTACCACACAGAGTGTGAGTGGGAACTCCCCAGTCAGGATCTCCAAGATAAGCGAGGGAAATCCAGGTGAACTGTTTTTGTGTTAATGCACAATCAGGGTCATATTAATGGATCTGTATATATGTGCCCTTTATGGTCTTCTGGGATGTGTGTATGTTTGTGAGGGCTGGGGGGTCAACCCTGGAAGAAAATCCATATAAGATACTTGGGTATGGGGACTGGAGAGATGGCTCAGCAATTAAGAGCATTGACTGCTCTTCCAGAGGACACAGGTTCAAATTCCCAGCACCCACATGGCAGTTCCGAAGTATCTACAAATCCAGTTCCTGGGCAACCTGACACCTTCACACCATTGCACATAAAATAAGATTGAATAAATCATAAAGAAAGACTTTTTAAAATCTTTTAAAATTAAAAAAAAAAGATATATGGGTATGGTAATCATGGAGGGGCTAGACAGGGTGAAAAGTGAAAAGGTTGAATATGCAGAGAGGAGGCTGAATCATCCAAAGAAGAGGGTCAAGACACAAAGCAAGACTAGCACTATAAAAGCCCCAGCTGGTATCCAAGGAGAAAAGAAGGCAATTCTCAGGCACCTAGATGGGTAGCAAAGACCCGAGTCTTTGGGTAAACAAGCAGACAGAGGAATCCTTAAAAGTTAAGAGGATCCCAGCACTCAGGAGGCAGAGGTAGGTGGATCTCTGTGAGTTCGAGACCATCCTGGTCTACAGAGCTAGTTCCAGGACAGGCTCCAAAGCCACAGAGAAACCCTGTCTCGAAAAAGCAAAAAAAAAAAAAAAAAAAAAAAAAAAAAGTTAAGAGGGCCCTTGCGTTCCATTTGGAGCCTGTGGACCTTGGAGTTCTGAGATCAGGAACCCTTGGTGCCCAATAGATCTTGTGTGTCACAGACCCCCTACTTCTGCTTTCAGTCAAGGGATAAGATGAAGTCCATTGGAGTGCCAACAAGCCTAGAACAAAACTGAGACTATATTAGGTTAGTGAGAAACAGCAGGGCCCGAGAAGGGCTGATCAATGGAACAGGAACTTTCTTTGATAAGCAGTGACATCTCAGAGAGGACTCCTGTATGCAGCACACTTCGAAGACAATGACTGGAAGGCAAGGAACCCAAGGAGCCAACAAGGACTCCTGGTTACATTTAAAGATAGGACCCTGGTCCAGGGCCAACAGGAGTCTGCTGCTTTCATTATGAAGCAGTCTCAGCCCCAATCACGGTTAGTATGCTTCAGCAAACATGCTCCTTCTGGTTTGGCAATAAAACCAAACCCTCATCAGGTCAGCCTGAACGTGCCAAGATGAGGCACCACAGGCGCTGTCCCTGACAGTGGAGTCCGTCTGACCCACTCCTTGGATGAGACTTGGGTAAGATTTGCCTAACTAAGAGACAACTAGACAGCTGATGAGCTAGCGATCTGCTGCACCACACATTCCAGGAAGCATAGGAATTACCCACGTAGTATAAGCAGGTACTTTCCAAGAAGCTCCTTTGTGTCAGGTTGTACTCTTGGTGTATAGTGACATTAGAAATAACAGTCAGGAAGAACAAGGAGCCCAGGAAAGAATACAAATATTGAGCCCTGACTCAAAAGTCTCTGGATTATAGTACCAAAAGAAAGACCCAGAATAGTTTAGAAGGTCTCTCAAGGGGCAAGACACAGAACTGAGAGCCTCACTACCATCAACAAGTCAAGATCAGAGATGGCAACACAAAAGGCCCAGAGACAATCAAACATAAGAATAAAAAAGAGTCCTGTCAAGAACTACGCAGCTTCCGCAGACAATCTGTAGAACTTTATCCCACAAAAAGGACAAAGCAGGCCCTTAACAAAGTGATGTGGGACTATCACTGTGAACTAGAGTTCATCCTAGATGAAATACCCTTCTGAACTCCCAGCAAGACTTTAAAACCAAATACAACAGAATCAAATGGTTTCCAAGTAACTTCTTAATCTCCAGAGCAAAGTAAAAATTTATTTTTTTTAAAAAAATAGTACACACTAAACAAAATCCACAGCTCCTATTTCCCAATCAAAACTCACCAGGCAGATGAGGCAACATGCAAACACAAATCAAAAGGAGAAGGAAAATCAGTCAATGGGAGATGAACCAGAAACAATAAAACTGGTAAGATTGTAGACCCACAAGTTACAGGAGTCCTTGGCACTGTATTCAAACAGCTAGGTACTTGGCCAGGGCTTGATGGAATGTGACAGGTAGGAACATTCTGAAGCTGAGCTGTGAGAAATGAGAACTCACGTGGCCCAGAGGGTATTCCTGAGCTGTCTACACACCCCAGAATATCTGAGACCTGTACACCAAACACCAGGTTTGCCTCCTTTGATAGTCAGTCCCATTTTACAGATAGAACTCAGGGTTAGGCTTGCATGTCTTTCCAAAGCCACACAACCAGAAAGTGGAAGACAAACAGCCCTGGGCATGTTAACTCCAGGCCCCTGTGCCGTGCAACACTGGCCACCAGATATCACCATTCTTACCAATGCAAGGCAGAGCTTGGGTGACTCCCAGCACCGGTAATAAAAAATGGAGACAGAGAGGGGTTTAGATCTAACAACATTCCCCGGTAGGAAGTTGAGGTTATCACCATCCTTTCTTTCTCCATAGCCACTTCTGGCTTTTCAACCTTGTTTCAGCCCCCTCCTTCCATAGTTTGAAGGTGGAAACAAAGATTAACCCCAGGCAAGCTGGGATCCTGCCCCACCACACTTTTGTCACGTCCTAGGCTAGAGCTCTCTGATCTATAACAATTTGAGTTCAGCCTCACCCATCTCAGCCCCTGCAGCTCAGAACACAAACAAAAAGCCTAGGAATAGAACTCTTGAAAGGTACCAGAACCACAAAAGGCTATTTGAACCTGCTCTTCGTGGGTGACTAAGTCCCTCAAACAGCACCAATCCCAGGGTAGGCAGACTTCTCAATGCCCCCAGACCAGGAAGGTGGACAAGCATTACCTGCATTAAGTACAGGTGCTCTGAGCCACCACCAAGTTGCCTGCCCCCTCCCCTATGTGAAGTCACATAGCTGGACAACTTGGACAGAGGCAGTCTGTGAGCTTCTCTAATGAAAACATGGTGACAAAATACTGTCTTTTTCAGAACAGGTGTGTACCTGGGTTTGGGGTTTTACAAATGAAAGGCTTGTTTTCACTTAGCAAGGGTTGGAGGTTTATGGAACAAGCCCCACCCCATAGTAGCCACAGCCTCTAACTCTGGGGTCACAGCCTGGGGCTCTAAGGTGTTGGCTGAAGTGACAAAGGACACTGTCCTGAGATTCCAGTACTAGCAGTTGCTCAGAGCAGATTCTGAGTAGGACCTCTCCCAACCCCCATCAGACCATGGCAGCATGAGCTATGGCAGCCCAAGCGATAAGAAACTAATAATTTATGTTTCCAGCTCCCACTGCTGGCGCCAAGGGACGGCTGAGCCACAGCCTCCCCCTCTCTGGAACAGCCTCAATCCTTTATTGCACAAATTATTAACGACCAGAAAATGAATGACTGTAATCAGATCAGGGCTGCCAGCACTCTTTATTTCATTTATTTGTATAAATCCTGCAGTCAGGGTCTGCCAAAAGCTCAAAGCCCCAGTCTCCTAATGGCTAGGCACCCATGACAGGGCCATCTCTCTACAACCCTCACCTAGTGGCAGAGGGCATAAAAAGTCAAGGGAGCTAACCTAAACCCACAGCAATCTCATTTGAAAATGAATGCTGAGAATCTGAAGGATACTAAAGCCTGATCTCTAAGTTAGAGCTACCTGTAGGAGGGAGGTATGAGACAAAAAGGATAGGCTTCCAAGCCCAGAATGATAGGCAGCCTCAGCACCATTGTCATCTTCATCTTTAACATGAATGGTTATCATTCTAAACAGGGACAGTCTAGGTCAGCTCTCTTCCTTTTTATCCTTTTCTGTACACACCTCTCCAACAGAACCTTACCTGTCCTTCCCAGTGTCTTCCAGCCAGGCCATCACTCCCTTTGAGCAGGAGTCAGGATCTGAAGATTTCTGTGCAGTATTACAGAGGAAGCCTTCAATGGTCCACTTTCAATCTCATTGACCTCTTGCTATACTATGGTGTGTAAATTTAGATTTGGAGATCTTATGTTCTATCATAAATTGGGCTGGCAGACTTCCGATCGACAAGATAAAGCTGTCTCCTTTGAAGTGAGTGTTTTATTAGTCTTAAACTCAGTGCTGCAGCAGGGGCTTAGGTGGGGAGTGGAATCTCTGCTCTGGAGTTCTCCTGCATTGTAAAGGGGCTAAATGGTGCTCAGAATAAAATGGGCATAGGTAGCTCCAGACTGGGCATTACTGTATTCAAGGTTAGGGTTACCCAAAAATGTCACCTTGGCATCAGAGAAACTTTACTCCCAAAGAAAGTAGCCATGCCAGGCCTCAGGATGAGAACCCAAGGGAGCCTCATGGGAAATAGTCTTAATTTAAAACCATGTCCATGTAGACATCTGAGCATGTGCTGTGAACATGTATGCCTTTCCGCCCATAGTAAACTGGTGGAAACCAGACGACAGGCTTCTGTGTACATTTTGTGCAGGTCATTCACACACTCATTTCTGGGGCTACTAACAAAAGTTACAGTGCATGACTCCAGAGTTACATAGCACAGACTTTCTTTTCCATTCTTATCCAACAGTATCAAGGGATTGACTATTGTGACCCCTTGGCACAACTCAGGAAAAGAAATGAACCCAAGTGACTTGGTTCTGACGCCCACATATTCCTCACAGAACACCAAGACATCAGTGCACTCCAAAAGTACCCATTGTCAGTGGGAGCCCACCAGTATCCCTAGATGCTCCCACCATCATTCCAGGTACTATATGTAAGGTAGTATGTTCTATGTCATGCCATGTTACATATCCTGACTCCATTACTGTTCTGCAATATGTTTTTTCCACACACTGCTATCTATATCATGTGACTAAATCTTGCCCCATGACATATGCCACACTGAGGCAAGGGCATGTGACACACAGGGTGAACTTGGCTGTTATGGAATCTGCCCCTGGGATATTGCACACTGATCATTATATCAGGCTCTCTGAGCTGGTATTGCCTTCCTGCAGGTAGCTATCAGTTTCTTCCTGCTCAGTGGACATTACTCAGCCAATGTTGTTACCAGGCAACTCTAGCTGGTTTTATGTCTTGAGGTTCCATTGTTTCCCTTGTACCAAGTTCTGTTTTCTAGAGACCCAGAAAACAAAACTGCCACACAAACTTACAGCACACAGGAAGCCTGAATAGATGAAACTTTGTCAGCAACGAGAGACTTCAGTCAAGCACCTAGAACTTGAGATGCAGAAATCTTGGGCCAACCTGATTTGCCCCTAGCTACATTCTTGCATGCCTACGTACCACCTTGTCAAGGCCCTCCAATAAGAGCACCACACACCCCCAGACTACCAATCTAGGTAGTTTCTGATAATGGCTATAATGTCAACCCTGACTATTCTAGAATTTTCTCTCAGGTATATCTTTTTGATGAAAAGGGTACTATAACCAAACTCTAATAATATTTTGGAGATAAGAAGATACCTAAAATCCCACCAGGACAAGTGGCAGAAGAAGGGAACAGGTAAGCAATGGAGCTACCACAACAATGGGAAAGCTGCCATAAGGCAGGGACCAACCCATCCCTGTGATGGCCAGAGCTATCTCTGTGCTGCTCAAGGGCTGAGCATGCAGGCCAAATGGTAACAGAAAATCCCTGCCAATGATACCAGACCAGACTCTAGGAGTTGTGTTGGGGTCACTGCATAACAGTTTGGGACCTGGTAAGGCAGTGCAGCCCACACATCTATAGGAGTGGTACCAGTCTGAACTCAGGCTCATCTCCATTTCTTTAGTGAAAAGGGTTAGTTAGGGTCAGTAGACAGTTCAGCCTCAGAAATGTCTTTCTTTCTCCTGAGAGACATAACATGGCCTATCGACAGTTCATAGCAAGCCCCAAGCCAGGCGTGTCCCAGCAGGGCAGCTCCTCTGTATCTGACCAGGACCAGAAACAGATACATTCCTGGAGGGTCTGACCCTTTGCAAAACTGTCTGAAGGAGCCCTAGATAATTTACCACTAACCTCTGACGCTGAAAGTTAACTCTACGGAGGAAGTCCAACAGCACTACCAACTAGACACTTGGACCAACCACGCCAACCTAGCAGAAGAACATGTGGAACAGTCTGTCTGGTACTAGTGACTGCAGGTCCAGTATTTTGTGTACAGGTTTTAGTCTATCTGTGGACTGTCTGCACTGTTTGTGGTGAAAGTGCCTGCTTTGTATGGACACTTGAGGGCATTCCTATACATTGTGCACCATCCTGCATATTCAAGTTCAGGAACTTCAGAGTCAGTAATGTAGATGTAGATTGCAATCCACCTATGTCTACTTTGTGCTTCGAGCATGCATACATTTCCTGGTGTCCACTGAGGATTGAGCCTACAACTGTAAACTTATAGCTCTGTACTCTGGGAGGGAAGAGGATGCATGGCTTGCAGCCCATTACCATAAGCAGGCAGACAGCCTAAGAGATGGACTAAGACTTTGTTCAAAGTACCTCCTCTAATCACATCTGTGGTCTCACACATTTCTCTTCCAAGAGATTCTACCACATCTGGGCTTAGTAAACAGATTATTGATGGAGAAATGAATAAAGGGACTCTAAGAGGAGGCAATCTAAATTGACAGGCAAGCCTTCACGGGACAGAGGGGTCTGCGACCAGACCAAGCCCCTCCTATATATCTCAGGTCACAACCACTAGAGTTATTTATGACTCTCCTCCCCCTCCTGCAGTGGCACTCTAGTCTCAGCCTGAAGCAGAGGGCCCCCAAACAGGGGGCCCAGGAGCAGCGACCAGGCCATGCCAAAGCAAGAGGGTGGAGCCTCCTGAGTGGAGGAGGGGTTGAAGTATAGGTGTAGGCAGCCTGGATGATTCTAGTGCAAAAACAATTTCCCTCTAGCCTCTGCTCCAGTCTAAGAAATACAGAGAAAGGTGTGGCCAAGGAGTTTCAGCCTAGGATACAGGTATAGCAAGTATAATATCCCCAAAGAGGAAGCCTGATCTCTGGACAATGATCTTCATCTCAGGAAAAGGAATAATTGTAATGAGACTTCCTTGCCAAGCCCTGGAATGGCACAATGGACAAAGGGAAGGGTCTTCCAGCCTTGGACCTAAACCAGGGTCTTTCTTTTCAGGACGAGATCTTAGTACGTCAGGTATGACCAAACTGGCATGAAGTTAGGCTGGGTATTTTGGGCAGCCCTCTGCTCTTCCTGATCTGAGGCCCTTGACTTCTTCTGAATGGTTTCTATGTATAAGTATGATAAGAGATGGTAAGCAGGGCTAGAAGCGACACATGGGCAAACACACACACACACACACACACACACACACACAGTAGTGGCCTTCTCAGATACAAGCCCGTGCTTCCCAATTCCATAGAAGTTCTTGAAGCCAAAAGCTCTGCACACAGATGCAGATTAACATAAGAAACCCTAGGTTGAGGGAACGTCTTTGGAGGCAAGATTGGGGCTATGCTCAGGCAGTGAACACATGAGGTCCAACCCTTGACCTTAATCAGAAGCCCCAATGTTCTCTCCATGTGTGCCACAACTACTCACCAACATGATGGCCTCTTCAAGGTAAAGAATTACAGGCAGCACCTATATCCATTAGACATGGAGGCATCATACCTTAGACAAGACACAGGCCATAGAGAGAGAAAGAAGAAGGACTATTGTCTGTCAGGGACATACTAGTGTCCAGGATCTGGGCAAGGTAATGGAGCCAATGTTGGTGAAGAAAGAAGTGGTCACCCACTTCCATCTATCTCCTTAGGCACCGACAGACCATTATATGGAGAATAGTATTATTAAAGAGAGTGCAAAGGCTGGGTGGTGGTGGTGCATGCTTTTAATCACAGACCTCAGGAGGCAGAGGCAGGCAGATCTCTGTGAGTTTGAGGCCAGCCTGGTCTACAGAGCGAGTTCTAGGACAGCCAGTGTTACACACACTGTCTTGAAACCCTGTCTTGAAAAAAACAAAAGAAAAAAAAAAAGAAAAAACTAAAGAGTGCAAGGGCTGTCCAGACTCCTAGCACATTCCTCACGCAAGCAGAGCATGTGCAGAGCTCACTCTCCAAGTCAACCTGGGAAGGGATCATGGACAAAGTGGGCCATACCAGCTAGTGCTGAGTCACTAGGGGAGGTGGCAAGAGGCAGCTTCCTCACTCCTCAGCCCTACCTTGAAGAAGGAAGGTTATTTGTACAGAAAAACTTGTGACCCAGCTCAGCCCCACAGGACAAAGTCAGAGAATGCCAGGTGCGTTTCAGAAAACTGGGGAGCCCGGAATGGCCCACTTTCTAGTGTACCCAACATGTCACACAACAGATACACCCCTCTCACAAGCTAATACCAAAGTCACAAGATATCTCAGTTTCTCTTCACTCTGATCTTGATTCCATACAAACATGGAGGAGGGGGTCGGAAACCAGACATGAAGCTAATCTGCTCCCTCCAAGGTATCAAGGTGAACAGAGATGTGACAGGTCCCTCTCTCCCAGACTTGCAGCTCTTGGGGATAGAAATGTGTTGGTGTGCACATTTGTTAAGCCAACTGTCATCATCCCCTACTCCCACCCTGATTCTATGAATGCCTCCTTGTTCCATTCCGTGGCTCTGACTCTTCTTGCCCTGGGAGTAGGCATCATAGTAAAAACAGCTGTGTGTCATTCAAAAACTGCTTAACCTGTCTCAGGTTCTCATCTACAAAGTGAGAATATGCAATAAGTGATCCAATGTACCAACTCGGTGAGAAATGGGTAGTGAGAGAAAACTAACAGAGAACTGTTATTCTTACTTACGAACAGAACTCAAACACTCCACAATCCACAACCCAGCCCCTGCAGATACATAGAGGCCATCTGAGGGGGAAGGAAAGCAGGCTCACACTCAAGGGAAATGAGACCATACCAGCTCCATTTCAGCAGAAACCCACTCACCTATCCTGCAGATTATCCTACATTCCTTTAGACCACAGTTGGGGTCTTGCACTCAGCACTCACACCCCAGGGTCTCCTTTCATTTTCCCCACTGTGAAGAAGCCAGGGCTGTAGCCCTGTCCCGCGACCTCCGTGTCATCGGAGTCCAGTCGGCCTTCACGCACCCCCCACCGGAGCCCGCGCCCGCCCGCCGCGCCAGGGCGGTTTAAATGGGCCAAGTTGTGGCGGCGGCTGCGGCGACGGCGGCGGCGATTGAGGCGGCGGCGGCGGAGGCGGCGGCGGCGGCGGCGGCGGCGGGTCTTCCAAGTCCTCCAGCAAACGCAGTGTGCGGCGGGGCAGCTGGGGGGCGGGGAAAGGCGGGGCTGAGGCTAAGAATCCCAGGCTGGACTACGAACAGGACAGGCGACTCTGCAACTTCTCACTGCCAGGATCAGTCCAGCTCTGGTTAGTGTTGAGGAAAGGACTGGCCCTGGACACGAATGCAGTTAGACTTCTGCCGCTCTGCAGAGACCTAGGACCCAGGAGCTGCAGCCCAAGATCTTAGGCAGTTCCAGGAGCACCATGCCTCAGGCGATCGAGGCCCAGCTAAACGTCCAGACAACTGTCCAGGGAGGCCCGGCGGTCAGCAAGAGGGCTGCATCTGCTGCGATCACTGAGGCACAGTAGCCCGCCGAGTGAGTGCGTAGTCAGGCTCTATCCAGGACTTCCCGGCCCAAGACCCAACTCCAACCAAAATAAATCGCACAGGCAACAAAAAGCCTTCATCTGAGTACCATGCCGGCAGTGAAAAAGGAGCTCCCGGGCCGCGAGGACCTGGCCCTGGCCCTGGCCACCTTCCACCCGACCCTGGCCACACTGCCGCTGCCACCACTGCCCGCCTACTTGGCGCCTCTGCCCGCTGCAGCAGCCCTGCCCCCGGCCGCCTCTCTGCCCGCCTCAGCTTCGGGCTACGAGGCGCTGCTGGCTCCTTCACTCCGCCCCTCGCGCGCTTACCTTAACCTACACGAAGCCGCGCCTCATCTCTACTTGCCCCGAGACCCGCTGGCCTTCGAGCGCTTCTCAGCTACTGCAGCGGCGGCACCGGATTTCCAGCCGCTGCTAGACAACGGCGAGCCGTGTATCGAGGTGGAGTGCGGCGCCAACCGCGCGCTGCTCTACGTACGCAAACTCTGCCAGGGCAGCAAGGGCCCGTCCATCCGACACCGGGGCGAGTGGCTCACACCCAACGAGTTCCAGTTCGTCAGCGGCCGCGAGACCGCCAAGGACTGGAAGCGCAGCATCCGCCACAAAGGTGCGGTCACGGTGGGGGCTCGAGCCGCTTGTCCCTCTTCTGTGCCCCAGGTTCCTCATTCTGCCACCTGGGACACCTAGCATTAGCCCAGAGGGGGCGCTGTGGCTCCAGGGCTAGTGCTGGGGACACCCTTCTCTTTCCACCACCACCCCTCGCCAGCCCCTTCTGTCCACCCACCCACGCACGAGCGACTTAGTGGACACAGCAAATGTTTCTCAGCCTCCCTGATCTCTTCAGGCCAGGTCAAAGGGTTCTGGGTCTGCGAGCCGTGAAGGCAGGGGAAGTTTACGGGAACTCTGGAGAGGCCAGTGGGAGGGGAGCCTCTTCCCCACAGGCGCCCAGCCAGCGGCTCTTGACAGGAGTGGTGGGGTGCACTTGCGGCAAGGGTAGGAGTGCGCATTTAGTGGATGCTGTGTCAGCAGGTGGGGGCAGCGGAACCTGACAACGTTGACGATACTGCCGGCCAAAGCCTGTTTGGATACGATATGGAGGCTCCTGGGCCGGGTTCAATAAGCGCTAGCGCTGCGCCGGGAGTTAAAAAGTTAGAGACCTGAATGCGTTCGGTTTAGGGTCTGATCCCCTTCTCACCTCTCACCTCATCTGCCTCTGTCATGAGTTCCCTTGGGACCGGTTTGGAAAGGGTGGAGCTAGAGAAGGGCAACGAGAATGGGGACGGGGGGGGGGGGTGATCCCTTGGTCAGGCAGGGGCACTCGCTTGGAATTTGAGTTTTAGAGACCCCGCATTTCCCAAGCACCTGCCACAAAGGTGAGAGAGAATTTCAGATGAGAAGTTGGGCACGGTGGGTTTAAGAGATCATTGTGAATTTCGTGCACAATTTCATGAATTTTTGCGGGGAAGAGGGAAATCTGGCCTTGCAGCTATGCCCCCTGAAAAGCATGCTAATGCTAAATGCACCTGGCCTCTCCCTCACGTATTCTGCTTGGTCTCCTGGCAGGGAAAAGCTTGAAGACGCTTATGTCCAAGGGGATCCTGCAAGTGCACCCCCCGATCTGCGATTGTCCAGGCTGTAGAATATCCTCGCCCGTGGTGAGATATGAGATAAGCTGGAGATTGTTGGGCAGAAGGGCTGGGTTTCAGCTTCGAAAGTGGTGGCTATGTTGTCTGGGAATGAACATCCTAACCTCAACCCTGCTGGTGTGCTAGAGGAACCTGAGAAAAGTAAATAGGTCAGTAGGTTCCTTGGCACCATCCCAGACTGTAGCTGGGAAAGAAGAGGAATCCCGGGTTGGATACAGGGTGAGCTGTTGTTTAAGAATTATTTTTGTTTTATGTGTGTGTCTGTTTCATGCATGCCTGGTGCCTATGAAGTCAGAGAGACCCTGGAACTAGAATTGAGTATGGTATTAAGCTGCCATGTGAATACTTAGAACAAAACCCAGGTCCTTTGCAAGAGCAGCAATTGTTGTTGTGGTTTTGGTTTTGGTTCTGGTTTTGGTTTTTTGAGACAGGCTTTCTCTCTGTAACCACCTTGACTGTCCTGGAACTCACTCTATAGACCAGGCTGACCTCAAACTCGCAGCAAGTGAGTTACCTCTTTCCAATTCTTCCATCATCGGAACTGTTGTTACTCAAATCGTGGGAATAATGCATAGCCTTATTCCTGGATCATGTCATTCCTCTTGGCCTCGCTCTGAAGGTCACCAAATTATCTGGAACATCTGGGAGTGATGCTGATTGTGGGATTGGGCTCATTCTGAGGCATGGCAGTACTGACTTGCTTTGACTGTGATCTGGGATAGTCCCAGGCTTGAGGGTGAGCAACCTGTGTCTCTGGGGTGCTGAGTTGGAATCCTGCCTAATATATGACTAAATGTCTGAGTGTCCTGATGGGATAGCCTAGTCAGAGCAGGCTGTATAAGCATCTAGTGAGCTAAAGTTGGGGACTGGTTACAGAATGCCACCAAAGGTAGACAATGTATCGAGTACTTGAAGAACAAGAGAGATTAGGGATCAAGCATGCATGCCCTTATGCAAGAAGGGTTTGACAGATTCATTTGAAAAAAGAGATTACCTCAGGAGAGGGAATAAGAGCACCTGGGGGAGAGCAATAAGTGTCTTGATGTTGAACTAGAGCTGTACCTGGCTTCACCCAGCATCCTGTCTGCAGGGGCAGAGTGAGGCAGAGAGATGCCACGATAGGACCCAATTGTCCACCTTAAATTTGTTTCATTTGGGCTCGTGGTGGAGCATACTTATTGGTTCCTTATGGGCCCTGAGGGCCATGCTGGGAAACCACAAACTCATGCATTTGGGGCAGATGAACGGAACCACATGCAGAGCCTGCCAGATCTAATGCAGGCCAACATACGAGGTTCACAAAACATGTAGGTGAATACAGGCATCATTCCACCAACTGCTGGAACTAGAGGTCAAAGTCTGCAGGTAGCTAGTGGGAGAGGGGTCCTCATTAGATTTACAGAGTTCTATTTTCTGTTTGGATGGGAGGAGTCATGCTGCTTACAAACCAAAGCACGTTGAGCACCCCCACAAGCCTGGGGGACAAGTAGCCCAGTGCCTCCCTCACTTCAAGTAGGAAATCTGCAGCTCAGAAAGAAATGGGCCTGCTGTTTATCTAGACCTCCCAATCCCTACCATGGGTGGGAGACAACTCAGGGCTGAGGCCAACTTTCCTACTCCTGGTTCCTTTTTAGAAAGACTTCCCCACCTTTCCCACCGTACCCCACAATCAGGATCACAAGTATGAATCAGTATCACAGATATTCTAGTACTTGAAAACAGTGTGCACATAAGTCAGAGGCCCTGAGTGATGGCACCCCTCCCACTGTATGAGCAGGCTAACTCTTGGTTAGGTTTTCAGATGTTTTCAAATATGTTAAGCTGTAGGGCTGGCTGACATTTTCAGTACACAAAGGAAGCTATATTCTCAGTTTTTGGGTATTATCGGGACAGCCATCTGGGTCCTTTGTACCATTTCTCGTGGGTCATCCCCCAGGTACCACCCAAGACCCAACTCCTGGTACTCTTAGGGTGTGGAAGGTGCAAGTAGGTCCCTGTGCCTGCTGTTTGTGTCGTGGGGTTGAGGCTGGCAATAGCCAACTGGCTCTGGCTCTTTCCAAGTGACAATCTCATGGCCCCTCTGTCCCATTGTATGTAAGAAAGGAAAAAAAACTTGTTTCTGTTATCAAGAGACAAGCAAGAGCTCATAGAAATGATTCCCCAAGCCTGTGGGATGACAGAGGCCTAGGACACAAGCCTTGTAGGTATAACATCTGTAGAATAAATCCCAAGTGTAAGAAAGGGCTTTACCCTTTCAGCCTAAGCTTCACTCTACTGTCCCTAGAACAGTGAAGGACAAAAGTCAAGTAGATCTTAAAGGGGACCATAGAAATAACCCTCTTGTCCTGGGGCCTGTCCTCAAACCGTAGTGATTCACACCACTGACTTGGTACTACAGAGTCCTTATTACCTACTCTGAAAAGTAACCAAATGTAGGCCCCAGAAGACTCCTGATGGCATAAGCAGCAGAGACTATGGCTCCCAGAACCCAGAGTGGGACACTGTTCAGACTGCAGAGCACTTGCCTAGCATGCCCAGTATCTCAGAAATGGGGGCTGGGGTGGAGAGAAAGAAATTAAAAAAAAAAAAAAAAGACAGTTCATTGATGTTTCTGTTTGACAATGGATAGCGAGAATGGGGCTAGAACTCTGCCCCGCTCCAGTCCCATGAAATGAACTGGGGTTGAGAAGCATTCTCTAGGATGTGGAAGGTGGGACTTACCATGTAAGATGAGCCATCACTGAGGCTGTGCCTACAGAGAAGAACTGGACTGGAGTTCTGTGGGTCCCACACTATCATCCTTGTGTGCTGGTCTATAGCAATGGGGCTTCTGCACCTTGGTCTGGACTCTAGAGGCTGAAGGCCTGACCTAACCTAACCCTCCTCTTCCCACCTTCTCAGAACCGGGGACGTTTGGCCGACAAGAGAACAGTCACTCTGCCCCCTACACATGCCCTAAAGAAAGAAAGAACCCCCAGTTTCTCAGCCAGTGACGGTGACAGTGATGGAAGTGGCCCAGCTTGTAGGCAGCAGCCAGGCCTGAAGCAGGAGGATGATCCACACGTCCATATCATGAAGAGAAGGTACTGATTCCACAGCCAGGCTAGGAGGCTACTATGGGGGTGGGGGTGGGACAGCACAGTCAAGGTCTGCAAACACTGTGAGTATCAGGCACAGGCAGGAACCTTTCTTGACATCTCATCCAGGCACTTTGATTCTCTGCAGGGGTCACTTTTAGGAAATGGGTTGGTAGCAGTGAGACCCAGAAGCCTATACCAACCTGGGCTCATGATCCAAGTCTCCTTCAAGTGGCTGCTGTGAGGTTCTTCTTGTGTGATCTCACACTGGCTGAAACAGCCCCGGCAACTAGAAATTTGATTTCAGTAGAATAAGCACCATGTATAGGAAGCCTCCGGACACTATATTCCCTCACCGACTATGCAGCCATGCTACTTTAGGTGCCCAAAGTGAAGTGAGGTCAGGACTGTTGTAAATCCAAAAGCTGACTCTGACCTGGCAAGTGGGAGCTGAAGCACATTTAACTTGGCATGGGGCATTGCCTCTTAGCCACTGCCCTAACTACTGGTACAACAGGATGCCAGAATCAGATTCGTGTATATCCTTCTGCCCAGGTATATTCCCGGAGCCATGCTGACCCTCTATTTTTCCCTTTTCAGAGTCCACACCCACTGGGATGTGAATATCTCCTTCAGAGAAACATCCTGCAGGTAGGAGTCCAAGTCTGTGAGGCTCTACACACACATCACAGGCAGCAGGGAGTTTTATTGCTGTGCTTCCCCTCCGGCCCTGCTTATGCTATGCTGCCTGCCTCTTCTCCCTCTTCCACTGATGGACCCGTCT
Organism: Microtus ochrogaster; assembly: GCF_000317375.1. Lineage (NCBI taxonomy): Eukaryota > Metazoa > Chordata > Mammalia > Rodentia > Cricetidae > Microtus > Microtus ochrogaster. The sequence goes on along the minus strand of NW_004949136.1, from coordinate 3,596,544 downwards.
TATTCATTTTCTGACCAATATAAACCAATGTGAGCTGAGTATCCACCAGGTTTTTCTATGTCTTTTTGCACAACCCGGATTGTGGCAAACTGGGTGGCAGGATCCCACCTTAACCAAGCACATCCCACATGCCAAGTAGCACAGGCAGAGGTTATGAGAAGAGAGGTTCTAGAGTCTGCATATATGCTGTCCCTGATGGGACTGTCCATTTGTATCCATCTGCTCAGAGATGAGGCTGTAATATTCTCTGCTTAACCTCCCAGAAATGGACCAGGAGATGAGAATGGTGATATATGAGTGACGTCTTGAAGGATATATGAGAGTTCACTGGGGCAAAGGGATTCTGCAAAGTTGTGTCAGAATGAGATATGAGAGGCCAGTTTGGCCGGATGGAGGCTAAAGATCTGGGCCTTGAATGCTGGACCTATTGGGTTTTATCTTCAAGAAAGAAGGCACAGAAAGCTTTTTGCCAAGTAAGCATGTTTTGAAAGGATCCTTTTGGAGAAACCCTCGCCTATCAGGTCAGGGGTTTTCTTAGGAATACATAGATTCATAATATGGAAGCATGGTAGGGGCTGCAAATACAGATGTGGCAAGAAGATGAAAATGAAGTCACCATATAAGGAAGCTGGAGTGTTGGGAAGATCCAGTCTCCCAGTTTCTGAGGAGCAAGGAATAGGTCTGTGAGCATGCCCCGCTGTCTTACCCCACGACCTACAGGGCATACATCAGGAAAAGTCCAACTGTGGAATGTGGCCTCAGGAAGAGACTAGCCTTCTGTGGCCAGGCTCCAAGCCAGTCACATTTGAATGTCTGTCCTGGCTTCTTTCAGATGTGTTATTATTTGTGTGATTGACAAAGCCTGCATCCTGGGGTTGCATTGCAATAAAAAAAAATCTTTAAACTTATTTCTACCTAATTTTGAAGTTACCAGCTCCACTGATCATTTGTATGACCCATCATGAACACTGATGACATTTCATGAGCTTTTTACTATACATGCTGCAGGATAGATTTGTCAGCAAGACCAGTAGGGAAGCTGGTGCTTATGCCTCTCCTCCAGGAGTTCTTACCTCCTGTGACCCTCCTCACATTCACAAGGCTTTAGTGAGGATGTGTCCATACAAGTTCGTCACAGTGTCAACAACTGCAGCCTGGTGCCCTTCAAGAAGTCCCTTAGTTCCAAGAGTCAGGATTCTATCGGAAGGGGGACGAAGGCCAGGAATACTGACAGCCTTCAACTTACCTACGGGTGGATCCAGTGTCTAGAAAGGAAGGGTCACAGGTGGCCAAGACCAGCTGCTTGTGCTACCCCCACCTGGCCCTTTGTTTTGCCTTGTTGGCTTGCCTACTCGTTCTTCTGTCTCTAGTTTCCTGTCTATGAATCCATTTCTGTGGTCACTCTCCACCTGTCTATTCACTTGTTTCCACTAATCCATCATCCATCTGTCTTTGGTCCTCTGACAAACCATGTAGGGAACCACCTGTCTGCTTGGATCAAGCAAGAATCATAACTCACCCAAATGCCTGTGAAGCCTTTAGCAGCATAGCCTCTGAACTCTCAGGGTCCCTAAACTGACAGGGAGGGGAACAAATCTGGATTTCATGATACGACCAAAGGAACAGGATGGAGACCCCAGAAGGTGTGCTAGGCCAATCTTTTTCTCTTTCTGGCCTCCTCATGATCCTCCCCCTGCAGCATTCTGGCTCTACCACGACCATCCATCTCTTCATCCATGCTTCAACCTCCTGAGGTACTCCAGGGCTTGGTCCATAACATGTAGTAGAATGCAGTGGGAAGCAGAGGGTGAGTTGTGGCTTCAAGAACCTCATACCATGACGCTAAGAGCGTAATTAATGCATTTTGGCCATGTATGCATGGAATTTTTCAGATCTGTATAAAATCAGCATAATTTGTTCAGTGAATGACCAAGCTATAGGAATTGGTTTTCAGAACTGCATCATCTTTGAGAACACAGAACAAACTAACAAGGCAGAATGGGAGGTGGATGCTAAATTCAAGTCCTGTTCTGACCAGCTATCACTCCATGGAATCATGCTATCCAGTACCTAGTGACTCTGATATTGTCACCAGACTTTTCCAGATACAGGTCCAGTCAGGAGACCTCACTTTCCTTCTGTGGGCCAGGCTGTGCTCATAGAGAACAGATTTCTGCCCACTCCCTGGAGCTCCTAGAAACTGATTTACCTCCTAACTAGAAGGAAATCCCCATGGGGACCAGTCTGTAGCTGTTCCAGTCTGTGCCTAGTCAGCCCACAACACCCCCCTCATGCTGAGATAGCAATTCTCTCTGACACCCCCACACTGATGAGGATGCAAGGGATGAGCTTCATGCCAATTAATCCTATAACGTACTTACACCCCCACCTGCCCTCTGGGTCTGCAGTGCTGAGATGGGAAGAACACATCTGGGCCTCTAGGCTGGGGCCCTCTTGGGTGTCTGCTGATGAAACTGATCTGCTTAGGTGCCAGCCCTGGATTAGCCCAGCTACAGTCACCATGGTCAGGGGCTGGGAGCTATTTAATGAGGTTCAGAGTTGATTCCTAGGTCACTTTGTAGAGGCACTGCCAGGATCTGAGGCTGCTCTCTGTAACAGGTGAGCCATGGAGGGCTGAGCACTGGGCACCACTGCTCCTGCCCTGACTTTGGCTTCCTGTGTCTTCCTTCTCTACTGATGCTTACAGAACTCCAGGGTAAGGAATTCCTACTTATATATCCTCTCCTCTATGGGGCTCTGTGGATAAGGACTCAGCTGACTCAGCAGGAAGGACAAACACAGTTAAATGCTGTTATACCGAGTCAAAAGGTCCTGTGTAGAAGTTCCGGACCTACCCACGCCTGGTGGTGGCTCTCTGCTAATGAGCATGAGTCTTGTCAACTATAGAGCTCTGGTCAGAACTTCAGTTTCCTTATTTAAAAGAACTAGGAACTAGGGAGTATGTTCCATGTTCTTGGTGCCAGAGCTGGCGGTATATATGGCAGCTTACTCTCTCTTCAGGCTGCTCTCCAGGGCAAATCAGGACACACTTTTCTCTACAAGAAGGATAGCTGAAGGGGTTGTCTTAGAACTGCAATTAGGTCTAAGTACCAGGTCCTGACTTCCCTTTGGTCTGCTTAGAGGGCATACACATGTGTGCTGTCAGTGGTCTCACACAGGGGTGTGCAGCTGGCTTTGCATACTTAGTGCATACTGTCCACAAGTCATGTACCCTCATACCAACAATGCCAGATTTCCAACTAATGAAGCAGCTCATAGCTTGGTCTGTCTTGCTCTTCTGCAGCCAAGAAAACGATCTCCCCACCCTTATATCCAGCGTACATCAAAGCCACCACCTTGTTATGCCTGAGCATCCAAGCCACTGTGACTTCCAGAGAGGCAACGTGGAGATTGGCCTTGGACCTGCAGGTGAGGAATCCAAGAGATCCCAATGGTAGAGTGGGGCTCTGAGGCCACAGCTATCCTGACTAGAGACTGTCCTCCCCAAGTCTCTAATCAGCAGCTCTAGGCCCTGAGCACTTTGGCTGGCAGCCAGAGGCCAGCAAGGGGGGTGGGTTGTGAGACTGGCTTTCCCCTGGGGCTACATGTGATGGTAATTGTGTTAATCCCAGACAGCCAGGCAGACATGGCTACAGCAGAGACTGCTCCATTATTGCTTTTGGTGGAGTGGGTTTCGAGTGGCCAAGACCCACCAACCCTTCCTCAAAGGGGCAGATACCATGTAAGCCTCTCCTAAGCTCAGAACTGCACGCTGTAGAATGACTCGTGTGTCAGAAGAATGCTCACTTCTCCTACCCACAGAACATGTACAACCCGAGTTCTGCCTTCCAGGGGTGCTGAACCTGAGCAAGGTGAGCAAAGAATTCTAGGGTTCCCAGAACCACCATGAAAACTGACTACTGGAAGCCACAGGAGTTCAGAGAGGCAACTGGCAGAGATCGTGGCACTCCTCAGAAAAGCAGGCCATAAGGCTGCAGTGAGGGCATACCTGAGATTCAGGGGCTTTGAGGGACCTTTCTCTCCTGGCTCCTAGGAAAGTGTCTGGTGTGGCTGCGGTGCTTGGAAAGACTGGGTGGGTGGGTGGGTGTGGTCCACCACAGTGGACGTCTTTATCGAAGCCCCGTGTGCTTGAATGGCTTTGTGGGCTGGTAGGGGGCTGCTTCTGGAACAGCTGGGGACCTGATGGAGGCCCAGCCAGGTGGAAACAGCTGAGCAAGCGCCTTATAAAATCTAATTGCCCCATTGATTGGGTAAAGTCAAAGAAGTCTATAATGATTGTGATGTTCTGAGCTCACAGGTCCTCCCCTGTTCCTGCACATGGAGAGAGAGAGACCTCCTTGGGTGTGGGTGTGTGTGTGCACATGCACACACTTCCTCCCAGCCAGGGCCATCATAATACTTGTTGTGGTGTCTGTGTAATATATATATCTGTGATTTTACTCATCTGTCTGGCCACTCTTCCTTTTGCACTGCACGCAGGGGTTCATAGTGGCACAACTATGTGAGTGTGTATTGCTTCACTTAGTCATTCTCTTAGGGTCTTATCCCTATTTCCTAGGGGCTTTCTTTCTCTGTAGGGGTTCACTCTCTCACTGCCTCCTGGACAAGAGAGGACTATAGGGGTTGCAGGAAGTTACATGTCTTTGTGCATCTTCCCATAGTTATACTGCTGTGTTAGCAGCACCCTGGTGTGCTGGGAGTGAATGTGACTTCATTAAGCCTGCCACGGGACTGGGTCTTATTTGAGATGCCTTTACTCCATGATCGTCTCCACCAGGTTATTATCCAAACTTCAGGAATAGAAAGACACACACAATCCTCTCTCTCTGTCTCTCTGAGCTTTGCAGGTAGCCATTGTTAAAGTAGGGACAAAATGCTGTGAAAAGAGCCCTTGCCTGACCCTTAAGGGGATGTGTGGGTTGGCATAAGAACAACATGTACAGAGTGAGTGAGACCAGGCCACACAGACCTAAGTGACTCTCCTCCCTGCCTAGATCAGCTGCTGCCTCTCCTGCCCACTGGTCTCTGATACATTATTGGTGGCCCCAAGTGCAGCCAGATACCCTTCATCTGCCTGCTGGATCCATCTGTCTTGAGAGATTATGGATGGAACTCTTGTTCAAACAATGGGTGCTGTCCCTCTCTGTGAGGAAGAGCCTGAGATGGCCAGCTAGACCAGTGGCAGTGAGGTAGTTGAGATCAATAAGTTATTAGCACCATTCTGTCAGCCATAATGTAATGATTGATTGGCATTTTTGCTGCCACACTTCCCCAGTTTGATAAGAATGACAGATTTAGGAAATTTTTAAAACTGGAATTCAGCTCTGGTGCTAATGGTTAGAGCTTTGGGGAAGGGTGGGCACACGTGGAAACAGCACTTGCTGGGCATCATGGAGATTTTTGGATCACCCAAGGAATTGTTCCTCCACATTCCTCTAGCTGGTGAGGAAAAGGAGGGCAAAGACAGCAACATTTAACCTGGAACCAAGATGGCATGGGCTGTTCAGCAAATACCCTAGCCTTAGGGCAGGAGCTCAGGAGGAACCTGGGTAGTAGTGTTTAGAATGGTCTGGAATTGGGTCAACTAATGCCTGAGGTTTGGCAAGTTGGGTATGATCTCTGGATCCTACAGGGGATACTGGAAGCCGAGGCTGGACCTAGCCTGGTGCAGACATAGCACATATAGGTTATGTACTATGGGGTGAGTTGTTCAGGAGTCCCTCAAGAGCCCAGAGCCTGGATGAGTAGGCGGGCACATACTGCCAAGGAGAGACAACAGCTTCCTTTCTGTGTCATAAGTATAGTAGAGAGGTTACTAGAGGAAGAAATGGAGTTTCTGGTGGAGGGCTGGGAAGACCCAGAATAAAGTAGGCTGAGATTTGAAACATGACTTCTGTACTTGCCTTCCCTACACCTACACAGTATCCAACCCTATCCAAAGCAGCAAAGGCAAGCCACTCAGTTCCCCCAAGGTGGGGCTAAGGAAGAACATGAACTTACAGGAGACTGCCTAGTGAAATATTGGTGTGAACTTCTCATTACTTCTATCTACATGCCCAGGGCAAGCATCAGACCTGCTTTGTGTCTTTGCTATGCTCCACATCCACCTGTCATGGTGTCCTCTGGCCTGTGATACCAGGTTGGGCAAGGTCTTAACTGCCAGGGAGAACGTGGTAGTGGTTGGGGTTCCAAGCTGAGCTAAGGTTCAGGTAGCTTTCCCTCCAAGTCATGAGGCACTGGGTGGGGCTCACTCCATCCTCTACAGGTGAACTGTTGGGCAAGAGACTCGGCTGCTCCTCCTACATTACTAGTGACTGTTCTTCAGAGAAGAAGGTGCGAAGCAAGTCCCCACAAGGTGAGAGTCTAACTCCAGAAAAGGAGGCAGGTCATAGAAAGGGGAGGGAGCAATGAGTTCCTGCGTCCTGAAGGGTTTGCCAGACCTTGGGTAGAAACCAAGAGAGGAGGCCTTGACTTGCACTCACCATGTGCTCCTTTCAATAGAGACTCTGCTGCTTCCAGAGCTGGAGTCTACAATGGCCCCTGAGGATCACTATCATCGGCTCATGTCAGCCCTGAGTGAGGCTAGCCCCTTTGAGGAAACTCAACGTCTCTACCACCTGGGTATCCCCAGCCATGGTATGTGCCACCACCACCCTCAGCATTCCCACCTCGAATATGCCAACCCTCCACTGTTCATGCCTGAGTGGGAGAGGAAGGCACAGGTGAGGGAGGGACACAGGAGACATGTGGGTTCTGTGGCATATGCTAGGTTCTCCTCCACTCCAAGTAGTCAGTGCAATACCATGAATCTGTGGTCAAACTGTCTCAAGGCTGCTGTTGTTGTGGGGCAGGCATGGCAGAAAGGAGGGGGTTGTCACAGGTGGGATATGGTCACTAGTGCTCAGATTGCTTGAAAGAAGCCAAGCCTGAGGCACTACTCCTGCTACCTAGGAATAGTAAGACACCCTATTCAGCTGCAACACCGGAGAATCTTTTCTGGCAGAAGGGGCTCAGGGAAGGGAGCAGAATTTCCGATTCTTACAGAAGGTACTGTCCCCCAGGGCAACTCAGGCACCAAGAACCTAAATAATTCACTAAATGTTAATAATTTAAAAATCCTTCTTTTTAATTGCTTTCCCAGCTCTGCTGCTGGCCTGTGCAGGAGAGAGTGTACAGGCAAGCTGGTTGTCAATCACCACTGTACAGAGGATGGCGGGGGCGTGGATGGGGGGGTGGCTTATTGGGCTCTGGAGCTGGCTTCAGGCCCGGTAATTTATAAACAGGTAGCAGGGGAGCAGCAGAGAAGTAGAGCTTGAACTAGGGGGACTAAATGGGCTAGGAGTGCCCCCACATTTAATAGTTGTCTACCATTATGGCCATGTGTACTATTATTGCTTAATGGGAGTGACAAGTTCTTCCTACCTATTCTTGCCTCCTGTCTATAAAGGAGTCACCTAGGCAGCCTTCTGTTTGAGGTCCCCTCCCAACTTTTCTCCCACTGACTTGGAACAGCCTTGTGTCCTTAAACTCTGACCTTTGCACAGCCCATCTTTGCGATAGAGACTAGAGCAAATAAAAACACCAAGCTATCTAGCTCGGAGCTCTTCTCCCCCAGCTCATTTTGATTACTGACCAATCAGACCCCTTTTCAAGTTCACTTGCCCAGCTGCACCATATAGGTCCTGGAGCAAACTGTGTCTCTGTTGATCCTCCTCCAGCCCCAGTGACACAAAACAGAGCTCAGGACATGAGAGACTCCTCCACCCGTTCTGTTCTAGGCTTCACTGGGTCAATGCCCCATAACCAAGGGGAACTCGTGGGGGAGCTTAGCATCTGAGTTACTGCTGTTGCCTCCCTTCCCAGATCTGCTAAGGGTTCGGCAAGAAGTGGCAGCAGCAACTTTGAGGAGTCCTAGCAGCTTGGATGTACACCTGCCCTCATCTGCAACAGGTCATCGTCGGAAGCAAGGCCTATTTCAGCACCGGGAGGGAACAGTTCCAGCTACTGCCCCGTCCTTCTCTGAAAGGTACTAAGGGGGTGTTTCAGCAAGGCCCCATAGTCTCTAGGCTGGTTAGTTGAGAAGGTCAAGGCCACATCCTGGACCTTATCACATATGTGTGGGTACCGTGTTCAAGGTCCAGTGCAGGAGACTCCTAACACCAGCTGTTGTGAGCAAGAAAATATTTCTGGGGAAGAATATACAGAAAGGACCGTTCCAATTTCCTTGTTGAGCAATTGGGGACCAGCCTAGTAAAGGTGCCCTAGGATAGTGGTGATGTCTTGAGGAAGGCAAAGAGTAAGCCATTTACTATCTGGAATTTGAAGAGCTAAGTGCAGAGGGGGCTGGGGTTACAACTCTAGAGACATCAGAGCTGTTCAAAGTACATACTACCTCCACAGCGGAGTAGTGGAACCAAGGAGAGCTCTGGGCAGGAGCCCCAGGTTTCCTAAACACTCCCCATTCCACCCCACTGGCCACAGACCGCAGCATCTGCGGCTGCCTTCCGTCTCAGGACTGTGGCTAATTACCCCATCGTGTGCCCCTCCCCGCCTGCGCAGGACAGCTCGGGATGAGAGGTGCTCCCCCACCCAGTAATTACTGCTGCAGCCGCCTCCGCCCACAGGGTCAGCGCCTCTGCGCCGCCGGGGAGATTAATTGGCGCCGCCAGCTCGGACGGGGGGGGGGGGGGGGCAGTGCACGACCCGAAGCCAAAACCAGGGACTCAACGACCGCCCGTGGGGTCGGCAATTAGAGGCGGCGGCAGGGGGTGCACCCGGAGGCGGTTACAGGAAAGGGGGAAGGGTGCACAGTCGGAACTGGGCCTGTGTTTACTATTCTGCTGTCCACAGGGAGCTGTCACAGCCACCCCCTTTGCTGTCACCCCAGAATGCCTCCCACATCGCCCTGGGCTCCCATCTCCGACCACCATTTTTTGGGATGCCCACAGCTCTGTGTCAGACCCCAGGTGAGAAAAAGGCGGATATTAAGCCCTTTGTGTAGTTGTAGAGCCCTCTTTAGGTACAGAGGGTCCAGCAAGAATAGCCTGTTCTTTTCTCCCAGGTTATAGCTTTCTGCCCTCTGCCCAGACTGAGATTTTAGCTCGGCAGCAGGAGCTTCTACGGAAACAGAGCTTAGCTCGGTAAGAACCTTGAAGACCAGTGAGAGTCATTTTAAGCATGCCCATGCTGACTCCTGCTGTCTGCCCTTTTGGTCCAGGCTGGAGATGTCGGAGTTGCTTAGGCAGAAAGAACTGGGCAGCTCTCACCGCCCACAACTGGCGCCAGAGGTGGCCTTGCATATCCCTGAGGGTCCAGATGAGCTCCAGCGACGTGGCTCCATGCTGGTTTTGAAACACAGCTCAGCACCACTACTGGCCCTGCCACCCCAGGGACCCCCAGGCCCTGGCTCCCCTACCCCAACCAAGGACTCTGCCCAAAACCAGCCTCAAAAGGGGAGTCTTGGTGCTGCCTCAGCCCAGCTCAGTGAACCCAAGGAGAGGACAGGGGCTGGCCTCTGGGCTCAAGATGTCTCTGAGGAGCCATCCAAGGATTCAGATGGAGAGGACCTTGAGACAGCAGCTGCCAGAGGCGAGGCCTCTACTCCCAGACAAGTCCCAGCAGGAGGGACCAGAGCAGAAGGAAAGAGGCCTCTCTCAGGGTCAACGATGCCCCCTCCACTGCCCCTCGGATTCCCCTGTGGGGCAGTCAGCCCCTACTTCCACACAGGTGGGCAACCCTAGCCACCCACTAATAGGGGGTACCACGGGGAGAAAAATCCTTTGTCACTGAACCAAGAGCTTTAAAAAATTAAGAGAAAGGTCAGGCCCTGGGGGGATGCAATGGAAAAGCCCAGGCCCTAGTAACATCCTTTCAATCTGCAGGCACCATGGGGGGACTCTACAATGATGAAACCACAGCCCCTGAGGATGTCAACAAATGGACTGTAGACGACGTCTGCAACTTCGTGGGGGGCCTGTCTGGCTGTGGCGAGTATGCCAGGGTGAGGGGAGCGGCAGGTCCCTGGAACTAGGCCAGGAGGCCCTGTCCCGAGCAATGTCCCATAAACAACATGAAAGAACCAATCCTTTTGCTGAGTCATTTTTCATACAAGACATACTCTATTCTGTGGGCTTTTCTTTTCCCCAGGTATTCAGAGAACAAGGAATAGATGGAGAGACTTTGCCTCTACTGACAGAAGAACACCTTCTGAATACTATGGGACTGAAGCTAGGGCCTGCCCTTAAGATCAGAGCACAAGTAAGTGTTCTCATCAATCTAGAGAGGGCGGAAGGGTTCTTTGTGACTGGAGATGGTCTCCCAGTCCCCTTTATCTGGCAGGTATTGACCCAGCTTCATCTCTTTGTAGGTAGCCAAGCGCCTGGGCCGTGTCTTCTACATGGCCAGTTTCCCTGTGGCCCTTCCATTGCAGTCAACAAGCCTGCAAGCCCCTGAGCTCAGCCCAGGACAGCAACTCCTGTCCCCAGCAACCACCACATCTCCATATGAGGGGGCCCACCTGCCCACAGGCCGAGCCTCACCCAAGCAGGAGAATGGGTCAGGGACCACAGCTCTGCTCCCAGGGGCCCCAGATCCTTCTCAGCTTCTCTAATGATCTAGCAGGCAACCATTATACACTCCCTGATGCCCATCCTCCAGGGTACTTTTTCTTTTGGTTTTAGATGCAAAAAACACCAAGAATATTTTAAAAGGAAAACATGTGGCTTAAGAAGAAAGTAATGAATTTACAAAGACCTTCTAGGAGTAACTGTAGAGGTCTGCAGACAAACCAAAGAGATAAAGTAGAGAGGCCATGGAGCCTCCCTCCCCCCCCCCCCCCAACTGGGACTACTCTGCAGGTCAGGGTCAGCCTCCTGCTGGGGCAACAGAAGGTTATGCAGAACCAGTTCCCTTTCAGGGTCTAAATGGCTTAGCACACTTGTTCTGTTGTGCTGTAACAATAAAGCCCTGTCTACTGCCCTCTTGCTGCACAATTGTTGGCCTCAAGCCTCCAAGACTTGTCAGGAGGCCCTCAGTCCTCTTCTGAAAGCTGAAGATCCTCCAGCTCATCCTGTGGTCCCTGAGCCAGCTGCCACAGTTCACTTGGGTCCATCCCTGTGTCCGGGTCTCCATCTACAGAGAAAGAAGTATGTACATTCTGCTATATCATGAAGAAGCCAGCCTTAGTAATTACTTATTCATTACTAATTAAATTAATTAATTAAATTTATCAGTGTGCTATAGCTTGCTGTCAGAGTCTTTTGAGTATAGAATAACTGGTACCCCAGGGAGGGGCACAGACCTGGCTTAGGTCTTCTCAGGCTTCACTTCCAGACAGACTGTAGGGCCAGTCTGTTTCACAACAGAAACAACTTACCCTCTGAACTGCTGGCACCCACTTCTTCGTCATCTTCCTCCTGGTCTTCCTCTTCCACTCCTTGGTGAGCTCCCAGGAGCCCGGGTATTCCTGTAGATAAAGAATCATGTGCACACACACAACAGACACCCACTAGGGCAACAGGTCTCAGCAGCAGCAAGAGGACCACTAGCCCTTTCTGTCACCCATATGGAGGCCCCAGCATGGTGGCAATTACCAATAATGAATCCCCAGCTCAAACAGAAGGAAGGCACCAATGAGTGGTATAAGAAACAGGTGTAGACAGGTCAGTGGTGGTGCACGCCTTGAATCCCAGCACTTGGGAGGCAGAGACAGGCAGATCTCTGACTGTGAGTTCAATGCTAGTCTGGACTACAGCACGAGTTCCAGGATAGCCAAGACTACACAGAGAAACCCTGACTCAAATACTCAAATTCTATGTGTGTGTGTGTGTGTGTGAGAGAGAGGGGGGGGGAGGGAGAGAGGGAGGAAAAAGAAACAGGTATGAAGGCTAGAGAGACAGCTCATCAGTTTAAAGACCTGAGTTTGACTCCCAGCACCCACATGGTGGCTCACAACTGTGTTTAACTCCAGTCCCAGAGGATCTAACACTTTCTTCTGACCTCCATGGGCACCAGGCACACATGTTATACACAGACATACATGTAAGCAAAACACACATAGACATGAAAATTTAAAACAAAACAAAATAACAAAAAACAGTGTGCCAGCCAGCCAGCCAGCCAGCCAGCCATGAAATACCTCTGCTGACACACAGCTCTTAAGGACTCCCACCTCAGGCCTTACCTCTCTGAGAGAAGTCTGTGCTGTCCTCTCCCTCAGAACTGTCCAACTCAAACAGGTCTTTTAATTCCTTCCTATCTTCATCCTTCCTGTCTTCCACTCTCCGCCTCTTGATCTCTGGGAAGTTCAGGTCTTCTAGCTTCAAGGATCAGAAACAGAAAAACAGATTGGGGAGGGAGAAGCACAGAGAACTGAGAAGAGCTTAATTCACATCAGCCCCCCCCCCCCGGGTGCCACCCACAGCCAGGCTGCACTCAAACTCACTGTCCCAAACTTCACTCCTTCAGCCCAGACCTGGCCACTTTCTACTAGGCCACCTTCCCAGATCCCAGCCATACCCGTTCTTTGCCACTGATCTCCAGCTGGATCTCACGGTCCCTCAGCTTCCTCCAGTGGCTGTAGTACCTGGTGAGAGGGGTCCCCTCTTCGCGGGCCTGCTTCTCCCAAGCATCCTAAGGATTGGGTAAATTCAAGGCCATGCTCATCTTGGAAAATACTCAAGCATCTACCACACCCTAACTGGTGACCTCAGGCAGTCCAGATGCCAAGTCCCAACCCACCACTGCCAGCTGGTCAGAAACACTGAAGGTCACTCTCTGGCGAAGGCTTCGGATATGTTCTGCATTCTCTTGCACCTTCTCCAGCAGCTGGCGCACCTGCCGGCAGTAGTTAGCTACTTTGCACTCCCGGAGAAAAGATTTCAGCTGCAGAAAGGAAGGGTGAAGTTCAGCTCCAGTGACAGGACTTCTCCCCACCCCAGAGGGGGTCCAGACAGTGGAAAAGCCATGTGGCAATCACAAGGAGACTTGAGGGCCTACTGCCAATCTTCTAACTAGGTCTCACAGGCATAAGGCCTTGCTCCTTTACTCATGTACTCTTGCAGCAGCCTGAGAAGAGCTGTGCATAAACTGTTTTGCTATTTGGATCTTAACTGAAAAACATCTGCTGAACCCGACCATATACCTACGACCTTTAGCACAAAAATAAAGGTATCCTGACTACCTGACATCACCAGCAAAGACAACATGGGGGAGGCCACTACCACATTATACAACCAACAGTAACCAAGCACATGTATACAGCTGTACATGTAACTTCTACCTTCACACATGTACCCGTGTCTATATGAGCCTGAGCCAATGAGCAGCACACCCACCCCAACAAGCCCATGAGAAATAGAGCTAATCCCCTGCCAGCAACAGCTCCCTCCTATGAGAAATGCCTAAGATGGAAACAGCTGAGCAGAGAGCAAACAAGACTCTCATGAGGGGCACAAAAAAAGAGCTGAAAAGAGGGAGAACTACATTTTACACCCAGACCAACCCAGGCTTTAGACTTCCATAGGTAGCCCTGGACCACAATAGGCTCCAGGCAGGCTGGGGGAGGGCCTATAAATTCTTAAGATCCTGGTTGAGTTACCCAGGTCTGGCCCAACTTTGTCAGTGGCTGATAATCCTTCACAAACAAGTTAACTCCACAGTCCCCAGAGAGAACCTCTTCAAACTACCAAGCCAAATGACCATTTTCCCTTGTAATGACCCCGATGGATCTGGCTGCCAGGCAGCTGGATAAGCATGATTTTGTTTCTGATCTTGTAGAACTAGAACAAGGAAGCATCCCTTTTGTTCTTCTATACAATGAAGACAAAGCTACTAAGAGATTGTCCAATTTAGCCACAAAGAGGATGCCAAGGCCAGGGAAGGGGGAGTCAGGTGTTGGTACATACCTGTAGGACAGTGGGCAGCACCAACTCTGGGAAGGCAATGCAATGGGCCTGGCTGTGCAGATATTCCAGGATAAGGTCATATAGCTGTTCCAGAAGGCCATCCTGAGAGGGTGACACAATCTCATCAGATGGTGGAACCCTGAAGTCCATGATCTTATATTTCACCCTGCTCAATCTCTAAGATGGGAGCTATAAAACGGTACTCAGAGCCTTCCCAAGACACACCCAGATTCACAGGGCCTAGGATTACAGAACCATTGATCTATGACTACAGAAACCCCTCAATCCCCATTCTTGAGAGGTGGATCTCTCTGAGTCCAAGGCCAGTCTAATCTATATAGTACGTTCCAGGAAGACAAGGACTACATAATAGAGAGATCTTGTCTCAAAAGAAATCACAAATGCTGCACAATGGTAACCCCTTCCTTGTACTTCAGTAGCTTCTAAAGTCCTTGTGAGCCAACTAAAAGAAAGCCTCAGGCCTTTCCCAGAAGTCCTTCAGCCAGCCTCACCCGGTATGCCTTCTCCTGCAGGTTGGTACTGGACAGTTTCAAGATCACAGAGAAGTTGATGGGCTTGGAGCTCATGCGGCCTGGACGCCTATTGAAGTCCACCTGCTGGAAAATCTATCCACAGGGTTTCAGTCCAACACAATGAAATCCCTCAAGACAAGGATGTACAACTAAAGACAGCCTCAAAGCCCACAGATGCCTCCAGACCCTGTCCACTTTCCAGAGCCCTGAGCCTCTTGACAGGCAACCATAGGACTCCTATGTACACTGAACCACCTTTGGAGGTAGTGGGTATATAGGCCTGGGCCTGAAGTAGCTGCATGCCAGGCACTGTGGGTACAACTAGCAACAAAGAGATACAGAGACAGGTCTCAGGGGAGGGACTGTGTATCCCACACCTCACTAGACTTTGTAGGCTATGGACTTTGACCTTCCCAAGAAAGGAGGGTAGTGGGAACCTAGCATGAGCAGGTAAATCAAGAAGTCACAAGGTACATGAAAAAGCATACAGAGAGAAAGTTCTAAAGCCCCTGACAAGAGAACATGTACAGCAGAATGCTGCTGGCAGCTGAATCAGCTACGCATAATGACAACTGGGGGTGGGGAATACAGGTTCTCTAATCTGAGCAAAAGGTGCTGACTAATATATAGGGCTGGTCTCGATACCCCCTTTTATCCTACCCACAAGGTAAAGAACGGACAGTGATACCCTGAGGGCAGAGAGCTTGATTTCAACCTTTGTGGTTCACTTTCTCAGGAAACCTGCATCTAGTGTGAAGAGCCCAAAGCCAGGTACAGTGAACCAAAGTAGAGGTCAGAATGAGGACTATCCAGGAAAACAAGAAAGGCGTCATGTAAGTCTGAGACTCTGATGGACTAAATGCAGGAGATCTGCAATGACTGCCAAGGCAAAGGGGTCACAGGGTTACAGTCGAAATCTGTACTGGCACAACTGGCAGACTCAGAGGAGAAATGGTTTCCAAGAAACATTTGTGAACCCAACCCAAGTCGTGCCTAGCACAGTCACCTCGAGAATGAAGGGCAGAACAGGGATAAAGGTGCCAATGGCCTGGGACAGCAGCGTCAGGGCACGCACACAATGCATGCGCAATGGATAGAAACGGGCAGTGGGCAACAACCTGAAACAACAAAGAGCAGGACCCTAGTCACCAGCATGGCTGCCCACCGCTTCTGATTGCTCCCTATTCACCAGCATGGCTGCCCACCGCTTCTGATCGCTCCCTATTCACCAGCATGGCTGCCCACCGCTTCTGATCGCTCCCTAGTCACAAGCTCCAGATACAGGAGGGTCACAGTCACCCCTCCAGGGTAAATACTCAGGGTAGTATCCATGAGGAATAGTAATTTATAGTCACCAAACCCAGCAAAATGCTTGGACTTGGGTACTGCCCCACTGCTTAGCTAAGGGACTGAGAGACACCACCAGCTTTAACTTAGTTTCATTCATTCCTGCCTCCGTTTCTTCTCCACCCTCTGCTTGAGTTTCTTTTCTTGCACCACCTTCCCCTTTCCCTTCCTAGCCTGGTCTTCATTGTCCAGAAGAAAGCTCAAGAGGGACACAGAGGCCCCCTCCTGGCCAGAGCAGTATACAGCATATTCACAGCATACCAAAAGCTCTAAGAAATAGATCTGAATGCACAGGAGCCCAAGCAGGCCTGGGAATACATGGGTGTTGCACTGTGGGCAGCTAACCTACTTACCTAAGTGGAGGTTGACTGCCTAAAATCTACAACCAGTTCATCTTTTCAGACCCTTCCACAGAAATCACCAAAACCTGCCAGGTGGTGGTGGCACACGCCTTTAATCCCAGTACTTGGGAGGCAGAGGCAGGCGGATCTCTGTGAGTTTGAGGCTAGCCTGGGCTACAAGAGCTAGTTCCAGGACAGGCTCCAAAGTGACAGAGAAACCCTGTCTTGGGGAAAAAAAAAAAAAAAGGAAAAGAAACCACCAAAACCCAGACACAAAGGCTCTAATATTTAAGGTCTGCCTGCCCCCCAAAAATTCTTTGTATAATGTGACCCACTGAAGCTGACCGATTAGAAACCTCTACGCTATACCAAGAGCACTGCTCCCAACCCCCAGGACAATCTAACACAGACCCGCCCTTGAACTCACTTGATGCAGCCAATGATGATCTGTGAGAGCGGGTAGATTAGGGGCTGTAGAACCTCGCTGGAACCAAGGGTACTCAGGACTCGGCACCATAAGTAGAGGCAGTGCACATACTGCCAGTTGTACACAGACTGGTATGTCTCCTGGTGAAAATGGAGTCCAACTTTAAGGCCCATTCTTCCCTGCCAGAATCACCCAAAGCATCTCCCCAGATGAGATGAACTATTTACCTCATAGAAGGTAGCATCCAGCGTACCCCAGGGGGCTACTAGTTTGGAAGGGCCTGACTATGTACCTTCTTGCCTGTGGTCATGGCATTACGCAAGTGGACTGCAAGCTGGCGAATGTAAAGAAAGGCGTGTTGATAGGAGACGCTGGGGTCCAGGGCAAGCAGTTCGGTCAGTGTCCGCTGCATGAAGCTTATGAGGGGCAGGGTACTGGGAGACGTGAACTTGCAGTTTCTCACATACATGATGTACATTTGCTGACAGACAAACCAAAGACAAGACACACCTGAGCAACCACGGCTCCGACTTTCCACCAGAACTGCTATCCCAAACAGCCTGACCACTTAGCTGCAGACCCCTTTCCTGTATGTTCCCAGCACTCCCAGACTCTGATGTTTCTCAGCATACACACTTGCACCCACCAGCCTCAGGAATATAAACTAAGATATTCAGAAGAGAGGAAGGTGTGTAAGAGAGAAGTAAGCTGAGGAATAGGCAAGAACAGGACTAAAGACCTAGGAAATAGAGGATATGTTCTGCTTCATGCTAAGTCTATACACTGGGGACTCCAGGGGATCTCCATGTGCAGGAGGGCCACCCTGGTCTTTGAGCTGGACAGCACGGTCTGATTCTGGTCATATCTAATCCTATTTTCCAGCTACAACTATCTCATCTCTGGGGGAAAAAAGTCCCCTTGCCTCTCCCAATGCTCCCAGTTAGTGTATCAGAGTCCAGGCAGAACCCAAAAGACTTTCAATTCCTGTTCCCATCACCACTCTATTTTCTTGGTAAGAAAGCTGTGATGAGCCCAGAGTCTGGTGTCAGGTTTAAGACTGTCTGCCAGGCACTCAGGCTTATTCCTAACACAGACCTTAATGAACAGATAGAAGACCCACACTACCTTCAGGATGGGACCAAGGAAGGATTCCTTCTTGTGCCGGCAAACTCTAATGAGTACCAGGAAGGCCAGGACCCGCAGAGATTCTTCACCCGTGCTCCACAGAACCACCATCCTCTGAAAAAGAGATACACCATCGCCTTTCCTGGCCTAGGACCCTCCATGACTAGCTGGCATGCATCAGTGGAGCCTAGTCTCACATTACTAAGGTATGCTGCCCTGACCTTTGGTGGGGTATAAAGAAAACATCAGGAACAAGTATAGGCATAAATGCTGTCTCTCCTCTAGCCAAAGTAGAACAAGAAAGGCAGCCATATGCAGCCCCTAGCTACAACAACACAGCAGGATGGGCTAACACACCTTGAGTAACATTCGGCACTGCTTAGGGAAAGTCAGGTAGTAAGGAACCAAGCTGCTGACATGCTGCAGGACAGCTGCAGACACCGTGGCTTCAGTCAAACAGGCTACCAGCTGAAAAAGCAGAAGAAAATGGTGAGGCCCAAACTCCTTCGAATTACCAGGCATGACCAAGCCTGAGGATTCTGTTCTTTTTCCCCTTGGTTTTTTGAGACAGAGCTTCTCTGTGTAGCATTGCTCTGTGACCAGGCTGGCCTCAAACTCACTAAGCTCTCTCTGCCTCCCAAGTGCTGGGATTAAAAACGTGCACCACCACCACCCAGCTCCTCCTGGGATTCTTTACCCACCAGAACAGTACCTGTACAACTGCACTCAGGTATGTTTTGACATCCACACGGAGCTTCCCCCAGAGTGGGCTACTAGATGGCAGCAGCATCCTGCAGGGACCACACCCACCCCATTACTGCAATCAGACACAAGTCTGCCCAGGTACAGGGCATATAACCTGGTCCCATACACAAAAGCTGAGACACTCCTTACAGCTGGTAGATGCAGGGACTTACCAGGGCTTTCTTGAGCACAGCCGAGACAGACACCTGCAAGCAACACCCGCCCCTAGAAAAGACCGCCAGCTTGGCCAGAGTTCACCTCCTCACCTGTTGCTATCCTTTGGTGCCTTTCCAAACAGCAGCTTCTGAAGGCAACCAAAGAGGTCTCTAATGCAGAAAGTAACCAGAGCGTTGAACACTGAAAGGAACAAAAGTGTCATTCACCCATCTAACAGACAAAGGTGCTACAATGGAGCCCAAGACAGTGCCCTCACCCCAGCTCACCAGCACTATCTGTGACCTGGAACCTGCAAATCTCAGTAGCTTCCTGCTCTCCTTGGGTGGTGGCTACAGCTGCTCGGAATGCCTGCACAACTTCATGGAACAGCTTGGGAGTAAGGTGGTGCTGAAGGGGCAAGAGATGGAGATCACTAGGAGAGCAGCACACAGTACCTGGCTCCAGAAACCTGTTCCAAGTTGAAAAGGTGTTCCTAACCGACAATCCCAGGCCAAGGGCAATAGTGGGGCTGAGACCACTGAACCACAAGCCAACAACAAAAAGGAATTGAAATATAACCTCCTTGAATAGGCAGTCTGTCTCCTGTATTACAGATCTGCTCAAGACAGTATATGGGAATTCTCCCTTTCCACTCCCGTCCCCAGAGAAACCAACATGAGAGCAAGCATGATAGCTCATATTTATACCAGCACTGGAAAAACAAAGGCATGAAGATACTGCAAGTTTAAGGCCAAACTGTTCAAAGTCAGCCACCAGGGTTACAAAGAGATATCTTAGCCGGGTGGTGGTGGCGCACGCCTTTAATTCCAGCACTCGGGAGGCAGAGGCAGGTGGATCTCTGTGAGTTCAAGGCTAGCCTGGTCTACAAGAGCCTATTTCCTATTTCATTTCCTATTTCCCAGCGAACAAATAATGCTAAAAGTCCAACCATGTCTCTAAAAGCTCATGTAGTAGAAATTTAATATCCAAATTTATATGGTGGTATTTGGAAGTACATGAAATGATGGGCTTCAGGACTCTACAATGGCATTAGTAGGCTTTTAAGACAAACTTGTCTCCTGACAAGTGTGGTGGTGCACACCTTTAATCCCCATGCTCAGGAGACAGAGACAGATCTACATAGCTCCAGGTCAGCCAGAACTGCATAATGAGACCCTGTCTCAAAAACCAAAAACAAAACAAAAAAGACAGGAACTGGGAGTGGTGGTGGGTCTTTAATCCCGGTACTTGGGAAGCAAAGTCAGGTGAGTTCGAACTCTGTGAGTTTGAGGCCAGCCTGGTCTACAAAGAGAGTTCCAGGACAGTCAGGGCTATTATAGAAAAACCCTGTCTCTAAAAATAAAAAAGACGCAGGGCTCACGATAGCACACTGGCCTAGAATGTACAAGTTCCTAAGCTTGATATCTAACAACCCAGAACACAGATATCAGAATAAGTATCACAGCACGAGGCCTTTACCAAAGATCATCACCATGCTCAGACCTGTAAACTTCCAGCAATGTGAGCCAATTAAGTTTCCTTACAAATTACCTAGTCTGGGGCTGGAGAGATGGTTTGGCAGTTAAGAGTACTGACTGTTCTTTCAGATGACCGAGGTTCAATTTCCAGCACCCACATGGTAGTTCACAACCATGTGTTATCTATCCATGTGGTACACCAACATATATGCAGGTGAAATACACATAAGTAAATAAAAATTACAACAACAAAAATTGCCCAGTATGTGATATCCCATTACAATAACAGAAAAGGAAAGGAAACAAACTCTATGCCCACCCCACAATGGCCAGGATTCTAACAGAGAGATCAAAAAGAAGGGGGCAGGACTATGCACTGTAACTAAGGAGATGCAGCTGGAAGACCCTGGCACTCAGAAAGACCTTTACTGTCTAGTTCCCAGAAACACACTCTTTTCACCTACACAATGATACCTCAAACGAGGCAAGGACAGAGACTCCTGCCTGTGGAAATCCAGCCACCCAGCTTATATTGCCTCTCACCATGGCCCCCTGCTTCCATTTCTCCACCATTGCAAGGGTCACCGGTATAGGCTCATTCTTCTTCCTTTGCAGTTCTCTGGGGGATGTGTCACCATCCTCTTCTCCACCCTCCTCAGTCTCACTTGCTTCCTGTACCAGATACAAGAAGACAGATTTGGAGCAGGGTATAGAAGTCACAGGTGCCCCACCACCCAGGTCTGCCAGGTTTCACCTCCAGCATGTCTGGCAGGGAGTGGAATTGCTCCTCTTCCTCCTCAGAACTGTCTGAGTCATTGAAATCCAGTAAACTCCGGTCATTCTCCTGCAGGAACTTGTAGAACTCAGGGTCTCTATCCTTCAGTCGAGAGAGCTGATCTTTGTGTTCAGAAGCACACCCCTTATGTGAGCTAAGAAAGTGGGTGTCAGTAAGGCAGTGAAAAACCAAACGGAAGGAGTTTTTTGTCCTTCCACATAGCCAGCTTGCTTGCTGCCTCAATGAGACCATATTAGTATGTTCCCTTCACAGTAGATACCAATGACAAGCAGGAGAATTTTCCTAAGATAAATCATCAGGTTCATCTGTCTTCCATACTAACACACACAGCATCTCTGACAGTGTTTCGACACAATCATTTCAAATTCAGCATAGAATCGGGGCTCTCCCAGACTAGCCGAGAACCCACCACGCTCACCCCATTGTTGTAAACTGTCATTAGCTCCCCTACAGTAACACCTCCAAACCATGTGTGACACTTCCGGGCAACCCACAACAACCCGAGATCCCCTTTTGTACTGTGAATTTCATTTCACTGCTCAACCCTGAGACAGCTTCCCATTTTACTAAGAGATCTTACAGAATCAGGTCCCCTCGCTGTCACTCTGAGCTCATCGCGGGCTACTTTCCTGGGTCTGCTGTTCTGCCACAGCCACGCTCTAATTCCTCAAAGGCTGTCCATTTTAAGTCCTTTGCAGTTTAATATCAAGTTCTGTCCCCAACTCCTGCAAACACGTCCTGCTACATCCGGTTTTCCCTTCCACTCATAGCATGTTTTCTCCAACACATGATAACCACTGGCTTATCCAGTACCAAGTGTTTTCCTTGGTTTAAAAAAAGAAAGAAAGGGGGCTAGAGAGATGGCTCAGTGGTTAAGAGCATTGCCTGTTCTTCCAAAGGTCCTGAGTTCAATTCCCAGCAACCACATGGTGGCTCACAACCATCTGTAATGAGATCTGGTTCAGACATACAGACAGAATATTGTACACATAATAAATAACTATTTAAAAAAAAAAGAAGCCGGGCGGTGGTGGCGCACGCCTTTAATCCCAGCACTCGGGAGGCAGAGGCAGGCGGATCTCTGTGAGTTCTAGGCCAGCCTGGTCTACAAGAGCTAGTGCCAGGACAGGAACCAAAAACTACGGAGAAACCCTGTCTCGAAAAATAAAAAAAAAAAAAAAAAGAAAAAAAAAGAAAGAAAGAAAGCCTTCAACACTGTCGGTCAACGCACGTCGGCGTAGAGACGGCTGACCCACGGTTCTGCTAACAGTGCGGAACCAAAGATCATTGTGGCGAGGACGGGGTGGGGCAGGTTCTCACCTGGATGGGGTGCGCGTGTCCTGCTGCTCCCGGGTAGGGAGAGCTCTTCGCCTTTTTGTCTCCCGCGCCGCAACCTCCCTGACGTCCTCCGGCTCCGACTCGGACTCGGACTCAAAGCCAGAAGCCAAGAACTCGTCTACTGTCAGCTCCTCAAGTCGCCTGCAGGTTATATCAGGTCACCACTTCTGCCAGCTCTCCAGCCTCACTTAGGAACAGAACCCCAGGAGCGAGCGCCTGCCGGAGTCCGGCAGCCCAGTTACTCAACTCACCTCTTGGGAGCGCGCGACGTAGCCATGTTGTTCAAAGCGGCGTGCGTCTCTCTTCCGGGCCCAGAATGCCGCGCGCCGCCGCACTTCCTCTCGCGAGCCCCGCCCGCCCTACCATGGTGGTGGCTTTAGGGTTCTCGTGTGGTGCTGCTGGCATCTCCAGGCGGGAGGCTGCCTTCGTCCTCTCGGCGCAGCAGGTGTGCTAAACTTCTGCACAAATCCACGGAGTGCAGGCTGACCGGCACTCACAGCTCAGTTCCTTCCATAAAACGCAGTAACATTGGTTCCCACTCGGGAAACAAAATGCTGGAAATTCGGACAGCCCTGCCTTCAGCTCATCTGTACTGTGTGTGCAGTGCAGTGCCTCTGACAGCAGGGCTTACAAATGGTGCTTAGAAATCAATAACAAAAGCTGTTGGTCCGGAGTCAGTGAGCTCACCCGAGCTGGAGAACCTGCTTAGAACTGAAAATGTGGGTGACAGTCCTGCGCCTTGGGCAGTTTGTGGGGCCGCTGGCAGAGGGACCACTATTTATCCCTAGTGCATGAACTGACTTTTTGGAGCCCGTTTCCTATGAAGGGATACTTTGCTCAGCCTACACACAGGAGGGAGGGCCTTGGTCCTGCCTCGATGAAATGTGACTGACTTTGTTGACTGCCCATGGGAGGCCTTACCCTCTCTGAAGAGTGGATAGGGTGGGGGGAGCAGGAGGAGGGGAGAGGGGAGGAAATGGGATTATTATGTAAAAAGTTTAAAAATTATTTTAAAAAAAAGAAGTGGCTCTAGTGAGATTAAAAACAAAGGCGGGCATAAAAGGCAACACAGACACAGTCAGTTCATCAGAAATCAGAAGAGGGGCTGGAGAGATGGCTCAGCAATTAAGAGCCATGGCTACTTTTGCAGAGGACCCAGGTTCGATTTCCAGCACCCACGTGGTGGCTCACAACTACCTACAGCTCCAGTTTAAAGAAACCTGATGATGTATGTCCTCTTCTGGCCTCCATAAATACTGTATAGGAATGATGTATTTAAAATCACAATCTCTCCCTCCCACCCACCCCGTCTATACACACACACACACACACACACACACACACACGAATAAATATTTGTTTTTTCTAGACAGGGTTTCTCTGTGTGGCCCAGCCCCCGCCTCCATTTTTTTTTTTTTTTATTTTAATCCAGGGGATGGCCGGGCAATGGTGGTGCGCGCCTTTAATCTCAGCACTCAGGAGGCAAAGGCAGGCGAATCTCTGAATTCGAGGCCAGCCTGGTCTACAGAGCGAGTTCTAGGTCTAGGACAGCCAGAGCTACACAAAGAGACCGTCTCGAATAAATAAACAAACAAATGAGGGGCTGGAGAGATGGCTCGGACTTAAGAGCACTAGACCGCTCTTTCAGAGGACTCAGGTTCAGTTCCCAGCATCCACAGGGTGGTTTACAACTGTCTGTGACAGAGTACAAGATCTGATGCTCTCTTCTGGTCTCCGTAGGCATTGCACGCACACAGTTTATATAATATACAAACAAGCAAAACATCCATACACATAAATTATTATTTTTTAAGTCAGAGGACACCTAATTTCTTGGCGAGCCTGAGTGTGACAAGAAAGAATGCTGTATCCATCTCGATGGATATAACACAACACCTAGCAGACCCTGGCAGACCCCCTTCATCTAACGCTCAAATATGTATGTGTAGGAACGCTGAAACATGAAAGAAGTTACCTTTCCGCACGCTTGTGAAAGGGAAGCCTGACCTTAAGACTCGAGCGCTTGAATCCAGCGCGACAACAATATCGAGCAAGTGAGTGCTGGGATACCGGAACTTGAAGCTAACCCAGGCGCCAGACGCCGGTTGGGAGCTCCTTAGAGTAGGGCTCCTTAGTGGAGGGAGGTTGGCTGCGCAACGCTGACGTCTACAGGGGGGTTGTGGGGGGCAGGTCCTGCAACCTTGCTTGAAGCAGGGCGGGCGGCGCCGAGAAACAGGGGCTGCGGAGCCGGGCGGGCGCCAGAGTGGACGCTGCGGCCAAGGAGTCTTCCTGCGGTCCGAATCAGTCACACTGTGTTCAGTAGTCCGCCGAGGGTTTGGCTGCTGAAGTTATGCAGCCCCGTGGGGAGCGGCCTGCTGGCAGGACGCAGAGCCCAGAGCACAGCAGCCCGGGGCCCGGGCCTGAGGCGCCCCCGCCGCCCCAGCCGCCGGCGTGAGTGGGGTGGAGGGATGGAGGGAGGGATGACGACTGGCAAGCAGATCTGCAGAATGGGGCAGAAGGGGCTGCTCCCAGGGCCGGGTGAGGTCAACCTGGTGAGTGGGACCCGGGGATTCACTTCCGAGGGACAGCGTTGGCCAACTACTCTCCCAGCGCCTACTGCGCTCACCATGCGTGCTGAGGACACGCTCCCTGGGAAATGCCTGCTTCTCTGGGGAACTAGAAGAGGAGCATGGAGCCCTAGGAGAGGTAGTGAGCAGAGGAAGAGGGGCAAGCGCCAGTTGGGAGCAGGCTTATGTTTAGAAAAGTATCTGTTCTGGCTCTAGGGAGGTTCATTGACAGGAGAGAGAACTTGAGCCCTGGAAAGTGTCAGTGAGTGACAGGATGGTCCTTGATGGACTACTGGTCCCTGGTGACTGGACTGCTGGGGATAGACTGCAGCTACCTTGGCTGTTCCCCAAGTTCTCAAGGGTGGGTGAGTGGCTCCTCACAGTGTTTAAACACTGACCTAGCCCTGCGGCCTGCAGCCCTGAGGCAGAGCGAGCTCGGCCCAGGCAGGCCCGGCCTGCAGCCCCCATGGAAGGTGCGATGCAGCTCCTGAGCCGAGAGGGTCACAGTGTGGCACACAACTCGAAGCGGCACTACCATGACGCTTTTGTGGCTATGAGCCGCATGCGGCAGCGTGGCCTCTTGTGTGACATCGTCCTGCATGTGGCAGCCAAGGAGATCCGTGCTCATAAGGTGGTGTTGGCCTCCTGCAGCCCCTACTTCCACGCTATGTTCACAAGCAAGTACCACATACCTTAGTCTGGGCAGCCTTAGGGGGCTCTCTGCACATCTCCCAGGGCAGGCTGCCTGACTCACTGTCCTCACAGATGAAATGAGTGAGAGCCGCCAGACACATGTGACGCTGCATGACATTGACCCACAGGCCTTAGACCAACTGGTGCAGTTTGCATACACAGCTGAGATCGTGGTGGGCGAGGGGAATGTACAGGTGAGGCATGCCATTCCCACACCCATACACTTCTGGGGTTTCCAGCCCTAGATCTGTGAAGCCTGGCCTCCCCATGCCTCTCCTGTGCTCCTCTGGCCCCTCCTGCCTGACCCATCTTCATGCCCCAGACTCTGCTCCCAGCTGCCAGCCTTCTACAATTGAATGGTGTTCGAGATGCCTGCTGCAAGTTCCTCCTGAGCCAGCTTGACCCCTCCAACTGCTTGGGCATCCGAGGATTTGCAGACACGCATTCATGCAGTGACCTGCTCAAGGCAGCGCACAGGTACGTGCTGCAGCACTTCGTGGATGTGGCCAAGACTGAGGAGTTCATGCTGTTGCCACTGAAGCAGGTAACCACTGACGCAGGTAACATGCCAGTTTGGGCCCAGCCCATACCCTGCATTGCCCCAGCCCAGACCCTAGCAGCCAGTGTTCTGCAAGCCTTATTCTCAAGTTTCTGGTGGAAGTTTCACCCTATGATCCATTCCCTGCCCATCTCCCCACAACCCTCTCACCATCTTCTGACTCCACCCAATTATTTGCCTTAGATTCCTGTTTTTACCACATCCCAGGACCATGATTCCCCAGTCTCTGATTCTACGTACCTGAGTCTACTCAGGGCCTAGGACACCCCTCACCCCTTTACCCATCACGACCACTACTGGAACCAAAAATCTGCGAATCTTGATTCTGCTTGGTCCTCTGCTCTAAGAACATTAAGTGCGTGTGTTGTGGGCGCACATGCACATGCCCATTGTCTGATACTCTCGGACACTTTCATGGTTTTCTGGGCCCTCCCCTACCCAGATGTCAGGTCTGAGGACCTTTCACCCCTAGGTCCTGGAATTGGTCTCTAGTGATAGCCTGAACGTGCCCTCAGAGGAAGATGTCTATCGTGCAGTCCTGAGCTGGGTCAAACATGATGTAGACACTCGGAGGCAGCATGTACCAAGGGTGAGGCCAGGTCCTGAAGCTCCCATGGTGTCTAGGAGGGAATGCAGGTGGCTAAGGTGTAATCATATTTCCTTCCATCTTCCATTCAGGGGCTCCTTTGGGGTGATAATAGGCACCTGTCTCATACTAATCATACAAGTGCTATAGGCACTTGAGTGGGTCTTAGCCCTGGGACAAGTATTCCCTAGGGTCTTGCCTTACCTGGCACCTCCTGCCCTAGCTGATGAAGTGTGTACGGCTGCCTCTGCTGAGCCGAGACTTCCTATTGGGCCACGTCGATGCTGAAAGCCTTGTGAGGCATCATCCTGACTGCAAGGATCTGCTCATTGAGGCTCTTAAGTTCCACCTGCTGCCTGAGCAGAGGGGTATTCTGGGTACTAGCCGCACAAGACCCCGTCGCTGTGAGGGTGCTGGTCCTGTGCTCTTTGCCGTTGGTATGCTGAACCCCTTCTCCTTCCCATTCTTGCCCTAGGTCATCTACCCCAAATCTGAACAAACAAAATCCATTATACTTATGACCTGTGTGTGTCAAAGACCCTATTGTATGGGGTGCACCAGTGTGACCCAGTACCCCTCTCCTCCCACCCCTGGAGCCTTCATGGCTTTGCACTTGGGTTGCACTAGAGCCCCTTGCCCTGCCTTCCTGAGCCCCTTTTCTTACTCTGCCACCCACTTCCAGGTGGTGGGAGCCTGTTTGCCATCCATGGAGACTGTGAAGCGTATGACACTCGAACTGACCGCTGGCACGTGGTGGCCTCCATGTCCACACGGCGGGCCCGTGTAGGAGTCGCCGCTATTGGGAACCGACTGTATGCTGTGGGCGGGTAAGCACAGAGGCTGGACATGGGTCAAGGGTTTGTCACATGCCTGCCAGGCCATCCTTGATCAGTAGCGGGTTTTTCTCCTAGCTATGATGGAACCTCAGACCTGGCGACAGTGGAGTCCTATGACCCTGTGACAAACACATGGCAGCCCGAGGTGTCCATGGGCACAAGGCGAAGCTGCCTGGGTGTAGCTGCCCTGCATGGGCTTCTGTATGCAGCCGGCGGCTATGATGGGGCTTCCTGCCTCAACAGGTAGTAGTTTGGGTTAGGGCCCCAGTGGCCTTGAAGGGTTGGCTCAGCAGCAGCAGATGAGGCTGACTTCACTGAAGTCACATCTGACCAAGAGAGTGAGATCCTGCCTAATCTAGGCTACCTGGTCCCCAAGGCCTCTTCACCTCAGACCACAGCATCAGTGGGGCCTTGGTACCATTCCGTTCCTTTGACTCTCTGTGTCCGTCCCTTCAAGTCCAAGCAGCCAGTAGCCTGTGCCCACCCAGCACACCTTGCTATCCATTCATAGTCTGTGATGCCCCGCACAGGATTTCAACCACAGCCTGGGGGGGGAGGGATGGCAGGAGGACAGGTCCTGGGAAAGGGTCACTTTGCTGTGGTTGAACATAGCATCATTCTGGTGCCCACAGTGCTGAACGGTATGACCCACTGACGGGAACATGGACATCCATTGCTGCCATGAGCACCCGGAGACGATATGTGCGTGTGGCCACACTTGGTGGGTGACAGGACCTGCTTCCTGTGGTTCCTACTTTCCTGCCTACCCCTTCCCACTCACCCCCAAAGCCCCTACACCTGCAGGAGCTCCGTGGGTCTATTGCCTTCCCACAGATGGGAACCTGTACGCCGTGGGTGGTTATGACAGCTCATCACACCTGGCCACCGTGGAGAAGTACGAGCCCCAGGTGCATAACGCACCCCTATCCCAGTTTCCTCCTCTCAAATGCTGGGTGGCGAGGGGCATAATCCCATCTTCTGATCACCTGTGCCATCCAAGGTTCTACTTTCTATACCCTTCCCCTGACCCTCAGATACCCAGCCAAGGGTAGAGTCTGTGTTGTGGCAGGGGTGGTTGCTTTGTTGGGTCTGCCTCCAGCCTGTCCCTTTGTCTCTACAGGTGAATTCATGGACACCTGTGGCCTCCATGCTGAGCCGCCGCAGCTCTGCAGGAGTGGCAGTGCTGGAGGGTGCCCTGTATGTGGCAGGAGGCAACGATGGCACAAGCTGCCTCAACTCAGTGGAGAGATATAGCACCAAGGCTGGTGCCTGGGAGAGTGTGGCACCCATGAATATCCGCAGGTGTATAAGGCCAGGGGTGGGTGGTGAGTGGTTCTGCCACTACGTCTGGTTTATTCCAGGAGCCTTGCTCCAGGGGTGGTGTACACAGCACCTCAGCAGTGCAGCAGGTCCATGGGTTCCTCTTGGGCACCTGGGGCTCCTTTCCTAGCCCTGTCCCCGTGGTTCCTCCATTTGCACCCCACTCATTTGGCTTGTCTCTCACGACCTGCCCCTTGGGCTTACTCTTGCCTACCCAACCCCCAGGAGCACACATGACCTGGTGGCCATGGACGGATGGCTCTACGCTGTAGGGGGCAATGATGGCAGCTCCAGCCTCAACTCCATAGAGAAGTACAACCCAAGGACCAACAAGTGGGTGGCGGCATCCTGCATGTTCACAAGACGCAGCAGTGTGGGTGTGGCAGTGCTGGAGCTGCTCAACTTCCCACCGCCGTCCTCACCCACGCTGTCTGTGTCCTCCACCAGCCTCTGACACATGTCAGACTGCGCAGAGGTCCCACAGCGTCCCACATGCCTTAAGCCCTATGGGGTAGCCCTTCCACCTCTGTCTCCTCCACCAAGTGTTAGGGCAGATCACATACCCCACCAGGGATTTCCTGTTTCTCCTGTCTTGGTTTCTGTATTCACCGTCATTGTTCATTTATTTGTGTGTGCTGTTTGTTTACTCACTAATTTATTGGTTCACTATTTATTGATGGATGAGAAGTGCTGCAGCTACCAGTTCACACATTTACTCTCACGTGTCAGCTCTCCTGCATGTGGGGACCAAGAAGCCCTTTGGAGTCCTCTTTCCTGGCTCCCTTCCTGGAGCAGCAGGGAACGCTGGGGGAGGACGAACAGCATAGCTGGGCTTACAAACAGTAGGGGGCAGAGCAGCTGTCCCAACAGGAGAAGAGGCCAGGGCTTTCTAAGAAGATGCAGCCCCTGGCCGACGCTTTGCACATAGCACTTATCTGTCTCTACCAGGCACTGTTCCTGAAGGGCACAAAGCAGACATCTTCCCCGTGTCTTGTGTATACAGTGTGATGTCTTTTCTGGATCTTCTGTGGAACTGGGCACACAACATGCACTTAGATCCCACACAGCAATATGAGCCAACTTGAACAATAAACATGTTTTTTTGGGCTCCATGGGCCTGAGACTGAATGTCCATCTCTGGCCGCTTTTGTATCCTCTGCTTGTGGGCCCGCAACACACCTTTAGCTTTTGTCTGGACAGCAAGGCAAAGGTCTATAGGCAAGTGTGCGGCCAGACTCAGAAGCTACATTAATGTCTGGGGCTGCACAATGGCACTTTTTCATCCAAATGGAGCAGAGACGGGTGTCTCTGTTGATAGAGACAGTCTGTTTACCCTAGTTCTGAGGCTCCTATGCCCTAGGCCTATGGGGTACATGAGAAAGATGGACCCCTTACTTTATCTTATCTGTCTTGAGAACCTGGGAGGCATGTGGCCCCTTTCCTGCATTTGGTTAAGCTTTAGGAACCCTGACTTGGGTCTGGGTGGGGGTTGGCCCAGGCAGGAGAGAAGCTGGGGGAGGGTTCTGGCCTCCCTTTATATGGAGTAGCTGAAAGTGAGCACACTCCCCCTACAGTCACCAGTGACTCAGACCAGCTGGGATTCATGTGGAAACAGGATGTAAATGCCCTGGCAGGGGCAGGGCAACTGAGAGGAAGGATCCTTGTGCTCGTAGAACTCCATCATTCAGGCACTTACAGTCTGAACACAGGTAGACGGCGTGTATACAGACCAGGCCCTCCTAGCTAGGCCTACACAGACTGTTGAGATTAGGGTCCTAGTCCAGTCAGGAAATGACTGCCCCACACCAATCTGCCTACCTAGGGCCTAGAAAGCCTGGGCCCTCACTGGAAGGTTTCCTTCAGAAAGGGCCTAACCTGAGCCCAGAGAGAAGACTCCTCCTGCCCCAGGGTAGGGGCAAGACGTCTTATGGTCACGCCCACTGGCGGGAGGTGTTAGCAGACAGGACCGAGGACTCACTCAGACCTGTCGACCTGCGCAGCCCAAGCTAGCAGCTGCCATCCATGGGGAACAGCCACTGCGTCCCTCAGACTCCCAGGAGGCTACGAGCCTCATTTTCCAGAAAGCCCTCGCTCAAGGGAAACAGGTGAGAGGTGTGGCCTGGCCTCAAGGAAACAGGGTCTCCCTGGACCTGCTACCTGCGCCAAGCCTTGAGCCTCCGGTTTCCCTTGTTCCCAGAGAGGACAGCTCCAGGAAGCTGGCCGGCCTGTTTGGCACCGAGGCTAGGCCCGATGGGGACACCGCGGCTAACAAGATCTTCCACTACATCCCCGGGACGGTGAGCGGAGGGGCGTGTCTGGCAGGAGCGGTATGGCACTGGGCCTGAAGTCTGAGTACAACTTTGTGCTTCTCCTGTATGAGTGTGTGTGCCACAGTGTGAGTGATAATGTGAGAATCGCATCTTCCAGCAACTCAGGGTCCTCCCTGGCCTGTTTGAAGGGATTCAGATACAAAACAAGATGAGGAAGTTGACACTGCCCCTCCCTGGGAAGCTCACTCAAAAATCTAGGCTGAGAGTGAAACCAAGACGGGCACTGAGTCAGTGGTGAGCAGGCAGAGCCTGCCGGGGCTGTTGTACATCCAGGGGCACAGGGGCCACCCTCAACCTTCCCTACCCCAACCTGGGTCTTGGTGGGCCCAACAATTGTGCGGGGACTCCTGGTAAATATCATACTTCAGGCCTCAGTTCCCAAGGGTTACCCACCCCTAGCTGTTTCTGGTTATCTGCAGCCTACAGCTACCACGTTGCCATATAGGCAGGCACCCATCCCCATACAGCAGTGAACCAGCTACCGATAGACCTCTTCATGAGACATCAGAGGGCTAACCATTCTGTGGGTCTGCTTAGAAAAGATACCTTTCCCCTCCCCTTTTCCCAACTCTCTGGCAATACTTGGGAGGAGCCTGGGCTGCAGGTCTGACAGGAACACCTCCTACTGTGCTGGTCTTGGAGAACCACACCCACCCCAGTGAGCCAGGCTCTATGTGCAGTCTCTACCAGGGCTGGAGCAAGTCTCCCATCCTGTATTCTCAGGTGCTGCAACTGATGTAAACTCCCAAAGCATACCTTTCTCACGGGCTCCCAGGAAGCTAGAAAAATTGTATCACAGCCCCTCCTGGTCCCTGAGGTTCCAGAGCTCTCTGCAAGCAGGTGTCACCTTTAGAAACCTTGCTGCCTCAAAGAGGTAGAGAGCAAGATGGAGCCTGAAGTGACCAAGGGTGGCATCCCTCCCTATGGCCACATCGAAGACCCTGACTCCCTCTAGTCAGACCCTCTTGGACAGAATTCTGGGATGGATAGTTGACCCTAGCCAGGACACAATAGCTGGAAAGGAGGTGGTAGAAGGGGAAGAAGTCCTGGCCAGGCATGGAACTACTCTTTTTGTACACTGTACCTAGGCTATGGACTCTAGGTAGATTCTACATCTGAGTTAGAGCTGGCCCTGTCACAGCACCAAGCTAAGCCCTCCTGGGGGCAGAGTTCCAAATCACCAGGGCCAGCTTCATAGCCCTTCCTATTCATGGCCTATTTCTCAGTGGTTTCCACAGTGGGTGTAGATGCAGGAGGCCCCACCCAGAGTCAGGGAGGATGGAAGCTGTTTGTGTCTGTTCACATTCCTAGGCCGGCACTGGAGGTAGTTCAGCTTGGCCAGTGTGAAGCAGCCCGTGCAGGTGATCCTGGGCAGCTCCCAAAGGCAACATAAGCCCTCTCCTAAGCCTCTCTCCTGCCTCCCAGCACATCCCAGGGCATCTCTTAGGCTTTGTGGAACTAGCAGTAAACAAAATACAACACTACTTCTGTCCTCACCTTTTTCCATTCCTATGTCAAAGTCAAACAAGAGAAGATAGAGTAAGCCAGACTAAGTCAGGTGGTAGTGGCGCGTGCCTTTAATCCAGCACTTGGGAGGCAGAGGCAGGCGGATCTCTGTGAGTTCGAGGCCAGCCTGATCTACAAAGTGAGTTCCAGGACAGGATCCAAAGCTACGCAGAGAAACCCTGTCTCGAAAAACAAACCAAAAAAGAAAGAGGGAGGGAGGGAGAGGGGGAGGGAGGGAGGGAGGGAGGGAGGAAGGAAGGAAGGAAGGAAGGAAGGAAGGAAGAAAGGAAGGAAGGAAGGAAAAAACAATAAGCCAGACTAAATCAGTATTAAATGGAAAAACCAAGGCTGAAATTTTAGGGCATTGAGAAAGAAGGTAAAACCTGAGCAAAGCCCTGCTGAAGGGGTGGAATGAGGATTTAAGGTTGAGTAGTCACCGCAGAGAATTACACATGCAAAGGTGAGACACACATGTGCCTTATGTAATGGAAAAATGAAGGAAAGGACTGGTCCCCAAATTCAGTCCTCAGACCATTGTCAATGCTTTGCCCTCTACTGTGAGATAGGTACGGTGTACATAGTAAGCTGGGGCATCAGCAAAGACTCACAAAAGCTGGCTAGTATCTCTTTCCAGTTCCAAGTTTACAGACATCATGTTGACAACTCAATTTGGGCAGTATAGGGAATATTTACAGCAAAGAAACTAGCAAATACTACAAGCTAGAACTCTTGTTTGTTTGTTTGTTTTCATAGAACCAGGTAAAATAAAACATTGCCAGTTGTCACTAGACATTTGAGAAGGCTTTAAGCATTATCTCATCCTCATAATATACCTCAAACTCTTTGACAAATCCAGGGGTGTTGAATGACCAAAGTCAAGTTGCATAGCATAGGAGGTAACGAAGATAAGGATTGAACCCACTATGTACCAACCTCAGTCTGTACCACAGAGCAGATAGCTCTGACTGTGGAGAGTCATATGTATACGTGTGGTGTGTACACATTCCACTTTTCATGTGAAGAGGCTTAGGTGTGTATGGGGTATGCATGTATGTGAATGTTCTTGATGAATGTATTCTGTGACCATGCGTGGACAGATCAGAACTGTATGCAGCAGCCGTGTGTATATTGCCTGGGTATCTGGCCCCATCTGGTCCCTTTCCTAAGCCCTGCTCCTCTAGGACATCCCGGGCCTGGAAAATCAGCCAGAAAATCTGGAACAGCCATTCCTGAGTGTTTTCAAAAAGGGGTGGCGGAGGACACCCGTGAGGAACCTAGGCAAAGTTGTGCACTATTCCAAAGTTCAGCTGCGGTTCCAGCACAGCCAGGTAGGAGCCACAGCAGGTTGGGGAATGCTTGGGGAGCAACTTTCATACTACCCCAGGGCTATCCCCCTCACCCTCTGAGACAAGTGGCCCCGCTCTCCCCTAGGACATCAGCGACTGCTATCTAGAGCTGTTCCCCTCCCACCTGTACTTCCAAGCCCATGGTTCTGAAGGACTTACATTCCAGGTGAGTGGTATAGACAGAGGGTGGTGCTGGCTCTGTTCTTAGGAGTCCCTGCAGTCCCTCCTATACTGTCCTCTGGCAGGGGCTGCTCCCACTGACAGAACTGAGCATCTGCAGGATTGATGGGTCCAGAGAGCATGCCTTCCAGATTACAGGTGTGTGGAGAGTGCTGGCGTGGCCCCCACTGGACCAGGACCCCTGGACCTAGGAGGAGACTACCTGGGGCTTCTGGGAGCTCTAAGCTTTGTCCCTAGCCCACTTGACTCTTCTGCCCCCAGGCCCACTGCCTGCCCCGCTCCTTGTCCTCTGCCACAGTGAAGCTGAGCTCAGCCACTGGCTTTACCATCTGGAAAAGCAAATGGCTCTCTTGGGGGGTCTGCAACGCTGCCACTCAAGCCCCCCACAGGTCAGTAGCAGGAAACTGTAAGCCCTTCCCCAGTTCAGACCCTCTGGCCCGCCTGTGACTTACTTCTTCCTCCTCCCCAGAGTTCCCTAGGGGATGAACTCCCCTGGACACGGCTATGGAGAGTATCCGGGTGTGAATCCATGGGCAGCGCGATCTGTGCCTCAAGGGTCAAGCTGCAGCATCTACCCTCTCAGGTGGGTGGGAAAAGACATGAGGTGCAATGCGAGGGAAGGATACAGGAGCAGAGAAGGCTGGACTCTAGGTGTCCAACCCCACTCTATCCTTTGACCCTTTACAGGAGCAGTGGGACCGGATTCTGGTACTATACCCAGCATCCCTGGCCATCTTCTCTGAGGACCCAGATGGACTTACCTTTAAGGTTGGCACTCTCCATATATACCTGTCCCAAAAGGTGCCCTTTGTGGGGTGGGAGTGAAGACTCAGAAACCTGTATTTCAGGGCTTGTTGGGACAGAGCACAATGCTCCACCCATCTGGCCCCACTGCCCTGGTCAATCTGGTCTCTACTCTGGCACAGAAGAGGAGTCTCCACCCTCTACAGCCCTTCTCATCCTGGAGAGATATCACTAACCCTGGAGTGGGTGGAATGGAACATGCTACTTCTTGGAATCCATGGTGCATGCTTCCCCTTGTCTCTGAGCACCTTCTGTGCATTGTGCGGGGTGTGTGTGTGTGTGTGTGTGTGTGTGTGTGCACATGCAGGGGGTGGGGACCAAATCATGACTGGTGTGTATTCACAGTCACTTAAAAACACACCAAGGGGACTTCCCTGACAGGTACTCACAGCTGACACAGGCTGGTGAAGAACCAACAGGAAGTAAAGTGGAGATGTTCCAGAACAAACAAAGCTGCCTAGCCTTTCTCAGAGTGGCATCCTCAGTGTTAGGTGGCCTGAGTTTCCAGCCCAGCTCTAGAGGGCAGGATGGAAGGATAGGGCCAGGAAGAGGCTGAGATGACACAGATAAATACCTGGTCCTCACACTACAGGGGGAGCTTCCGCTAAGTGCAATCCACATCAACCTAGAAGAGAAGGAAAAGGAGATCCGCTCCTTTCTCATCGAAGGTAGGGGCCTACCCAGAATCTTACCCACTGCCATACTGGGCTTCTAGTAGGGGTGAGGATGGTAGATGCCTCAACTCTTTTCTGGGGTCTCTGTGGGGTAAGGTCCTGCCAGACCTTAGCTCACATGTCTGTGTGCTAGGCCGCCTCATCAACACCATCCGTGTGGTGTGTGCCAGTTATGAGGATTACAGTCAATGGCTGCTGTGCCTCCGGACTGTCTCGCACAGGGATGGGGCCCACCGGCTGCCTGGCCCAGAGAATTTCCCAGGACTACATGGACCCACTAAGGTGAGGGGTCAGTGAGAGGGAGGAAAAGGGTAGGTCCAAGATAAGGAGACAGATCCAGCCACTCATCTTACCTCTGCTGCTTAGGCCGTGAGTAGAGGCCGAAGTTCACTCTCTTCCAATGGACGGACCAGCTGGAAATCAGAGTGTCCAGTGCTCCCCACCAGCCAATCCCTCCCTGAATCCTCAGTGCCAACCACTATAGGCTTCCCTGCCCAGCCTGTACCTGTAAGTACCTAAAGCAATGACATGGGATGGGGTTAAGAAAACACAGGCCCCACTGTTCCTCAGTGACCCTGGACCATAGTTCGGCTGGAGGGACCTTCATACAGCTCATAGAAGAGTGTGTGGGGCCGGGCGGTGGTGGCGCACGCCTTTAACTTGGGAGGCAGAGCAGGTGGATCTCTGTGATTTTGAGGCCAACCTGGTCTAGAAGAGCTAGTTCCAGGACAGGAACCAAAAAAAGCTACAGAGAAACCCTGTCTCAAAAATCAAAAAAAAAAAAAAAAAAAAAAAAGAGAAGAAGAAGAGTGTGTGGGAAAGAAGCCCTGGAGATCTTTCTGGATGGTTCTTGATATCCACAGAACCAAACCAACTCTAACTGTGTCAGCACTGGTCGAAAGAAGACAGAGCTGAGGCACAGTGGCAGTAGCCAGTCTCCCAGGGGCAAAGTTCGTAGGGAAGTATCTGGCTCAGCTGTCCCACTGCCCCTGCACCTGGACCTAACCAAGGTGAGCCCACTACGTACCTTGAACCCAGGCCACTATCCCTTCTGCTTCTTCTTCCTTGCTTGTCCAGATGGAACACACAGAGACCTCATGTTCTGAAGATAGAAGTTCTTGCTGCATCTAACTAAGGGAACCCATGTATCTCCTTCTTGTAGGTGAGTGAGCTGGACTTAGACAGCAGCTCAGAGGCTCAGGACCACTCTTCAGATATTCCACACTCCCCGCTCTATGCTGATCCCTACACACCACCAGCTACATCTCACCGCAAGATTACGGACCTCCAAGGCCTAGATGAGGTCAGTGCCCTACTAGGTGGATATGCTACAGTGAGATCAGGAGATGTCAGAAGCCTGAAGTCTATGAATGGGGGAGTGTTTCTGGGCAAGGGATCCCTAGGCTTCACAGTGGTCCCAGACCAGGGCTTCAGGAAACCCACATTTTCCCAGCAGTTCTTCTGTGCGATGCAGACATCTCCTGGACCTGAGCTATCAAGCCCGTTCCCCTCAGTCTCCGTGTCTGTGCCTGTCTCTGACTCCAGCTCTGGAATCTCCAGCTCTCCTAGGCCTCTGGGCTCCCATTTGCTCTCCAAGAAAGGTGCCCTGCAACCCAGAGCTTCCCAGAAACACCGGGGTTCCATCAAGAACAGAGGGCCACGGCCTTCAGACCTCCCTCAGCTTGTAAGTCACATCCTCCACTCTGGTGTGGGGGCCTCCAGGATCAGGGGATGTTGGATAGAGGGTTCTAGGACTCCAAGGAGAAACCAGGGACAGAGACGGTGAGGTAGGACAGGAAGCTGGAAAGTAAGTGAAGAAAGTGGCAAGAGTCTGGCCGATCAAAGAGGATGATTTGTGCTGGCTTTAAGACTTGTGTTTTGGGGCTCCCAGGTCACCCCTGCCAGAGAAAGTACACCTAGTTCCCTGCCACCTCCCCCAGGTGAGTGAGGGTCTTCTCTCCTTCAGGGAAGGGGTGCTACTTCCTAAAGGAGGATCCCTGATTTGTCTCTGACATCCCTACTAGATGAAGAGGCTCCCAACTGGAACAAGACTTCCTCTCCATCCCCCCAGAAGTGGCCACAACTCAGGAAGACTCCAGTGGAGATGGGACTCATTCAGTGGATCTAATGAGCCCCAGGTGGGCTGCTTCTCGGAAACATAACCAGCCAACGCCAACCTGGACAAGGGTATGCAGCCATACCAGTCCTGTGACCTACATTAGATCCACCAGGGCCTCACCCCAGCAGGATAAGAGAGTCTCTAGAACGCTGAGGATAGAAGCACCTCTCACCAGGCTCTAACTCATCAGCTTTAGCAGCTAGAGCAACTAAGAGAACAAACTGGTGAGGGACATCAGTGAGATCCTGGATACCCCAGGGCTTATATCTTTAGGGAAGAAAGAATGAAATCTTATAACTGGGGAACTGCATGAGTGTGAAACACAGAGCACCAGAAACGTCAGGTTGTCAAACTCAGCATGTGACGTCAGAGGACATGAGGGTCACAGGTCAGGAGGGTGAGAGCCATCACAAGGAGCAGGAGTATCAAAAGACCTAGTACTGCTGGGTGTGTAGGGTAAGGCTGGTCAGAAAGATTAACACCATAAACAAGAAAAAGACTTTATTGGTTCTGTGTCCCTGCGTTTCCCTCCGAGCAGCCAGAGTACCCCACCATCCTAAAGACCTTCGTGTGCTGTCTTCACTGTGCCACCTCAGTTCCTTCACCTACACCCCCACTCTATAACTTCTCTCAGCCTTGGCATCATTCAAGCTCCCTGTAGTATCAGAAGACAATCCTTCCATAGGATACTATCAGATTCTGTGTCTATCCTATCCAGGGCTCTTGGAGAAGATCCAGCCCTGCCCCACAGATCCCATATTGCAAGGGTCTCAGAAACCATCCCCGGAGGTATCCCCTAGAACAGTGGTTCTCCACCTGTGGATTGCAATCCCCTTGGGAACCCTCTAGCTCCAAAAATATTTACATTACGATTCATAACAGTAGCAAAATTACAGGCATGAAGTCACAACAAAAATAGTTTTATGGTTGGGGGTCACCACAGCGTGAGGAGCTGTATTAAAGGGTCACAGCAGTAGGAAAGTTGAGAACCACTGTCCTAGAATCTAGTCATTGACTCAGGCCAGGCCTAGGCAAGCTGTGGCTGCAGTGCGTCAGGGATCAGGGCCTTGGAGGACCTTGCCAGCCAAGCCTGCCTTCAATAGGGCAGAGTTCTTGGACTGCTTCCCTCTAGCTTTGAAAGCACTTAGTAGCCTCTTGGCCCAGACCCAGAGGGGACTTTCTGATTTTACACTTATTGTAGAGTCCCCTTCTGCTGCCCATCCCTTATTTATGACTAGACAAAAGATAGGATGCCCAATTAAGTTGGATTTCAGGTAACAACAAATAATTTCTTCATACAAGTACACCTCAAGAACTTCATGTAAATTCAAATATAGCTATGTGCCCTGTGGTTTTTACTTGCATATCTGGTGCCCCATTACCCAGATCCTGGCTCAGCCCACAGTTCTGAACCTCTACCCTCTCAGGTTTGGAAAATGGCCTTGGCCTTAGCCACTGGCTGGACCCTCAGGTTGAGTCCAAGTCAGTCAGCACCAAGGACACTGGCTCCTTCCTAGATGCCAAAGAAGACAGAGTTCAAAGGTGGGGAGAAGAGCAACATCTTGTCCTTGTCACCCGGGTTCATCCCAGTGCCGCACACCTCACCAGGCCAGCCTGGCTCCTAGCAGCTTGGGCTTGAGTTGGAACTGGGTCTTGGTCTGCCATTACGCCCTCTCCCAACCTGGCGGCGGAAGTAGCGGATAGCAGAGATGGTGCCAATGTTGGCCAGCAAGACTGTAAGAGAGACACAAGATACCCTGAGTGCCAGCTCTGGCTTCTCGCTGCCTTCTGCCTACATAACCTAGCCTTCAAAGGACAGTATGTTGGAAGTAGGTTAGCAATGACAAAAGCAAGGTCAAAGAGAGCCTGAACCTCCCAAGTACCCTTATCCCTGCTGGCCCAGCAGATGTGGTAAACAACTATAGCCCCTAGGTCTTCTAAACATCATACCCCCTACCCCGAGAACCTCCAAACCTGTTTTCCAAGCATCTGGAGCATGTAGATCAGAGGTTCTCACAGCCCAAGTGGCAAAGGCAACAAACACTAGGCACATGTCATTCTGGCTGAATGTAAAGGAA
Source organism: Microtus ochrogaster (assembly GCF_000317375.1). Lineage (NCBI taxonomy): Eukaryota > Metazoa > Chordata > Mammalia > Rodentia > Cricetidae > Microtus > Microtus ochrogaster. The sequence goes on along the minus strand of NW_004949136.1, from coordinate 3,556,736 downwards.
GTAAGGGGATTCCGTAGCTCCCCTAGGAAAGAAAAGGACATTAGATACTCCTCTCCGAGATACGTGTGACATAAAATACCATCTGTCCTAGAGAAATGCGTTGAGTCAGATCTTCCACATGACTTCTCTTCTTTAAGGCACTGGATACTATGTATCATACTTGAATCAGAACAATTTGGGTGCTTTGCCTTTAGGGTCTTCTGTTTTCTGGTTTGTGAAATAGTTTCCAGAGGGGAGAGGAGATGTTTTTCCACAGTGCCTAATACAGCCTGGCCTGAGTGGGAATGTACCCCTATTACCTGCGCCCGTAGGAGCTGGAGGAAGGTTCCTGATGGCACCTAGGACTGGAGTGTCAAAGCCAAGCTGTCCCATCTGGACTGTGTCCTGGGGTAGCTTAGGAACTTAACCTTCCTCATGCAGATCCCAGAGCATGCAAGAGCATACATACAAACACATCCACACAGAACAGGTGATCAGGATCATTTCCTGCTTCTCTCCCATAGCATCTTGGCCTAATTCCCTGGACAGTATGTTTCCAGGACCTGGATCAACACCTACCTGCTTCTCTGATTGCCAAGCTAAGATGTTCTTCCGTAGCTGGCACAGGCATGGAATATGCCTCAGGCCCTACTTCCCTGAAGAGCTCTGAGGTCTGCACTTGGACACGGGTGGCCGGTGCCTGACTGTTCCCAAATCCTTCCTCTGTAAAGAAGTGTTCATAGACCTCAGGAATGGAGATAGGCACTAAATCTCCAGGGGGAGCAGGTGCCACAGCCTCTGCCCTTGGGGGTGGGACTGGGGAGCGTCCCCTCTGACGACTTGACCTTTGGGTTCTGCTGTCCTGAAAAAAGAACTCGCATGAGTCAGGCCACTGGACGTCATCCAGGGCTTGGCTGGCTGCTGTCTCATTCTCTACATCTTCATCTTCCTCTTCAATGGTATCACAGAAGAAGAACTCATAGGCCTCAGGGAGAGTCACTGCATAGCATCTTCCAGGCTCAGGTTCTGCTGAGACAGAGGATGGAGGAGGAGGCAGGTGCTTGAGGATCCGAGGTTGGGGGAGTCGGGGCCCAACAGCCACAGCATCCCAGGCTGCAGACCCCCCACGGCTCCCTGCTGCTGTCCTAGGAGCTGAGGGCCAGTCTGGGGTTAAGAAGGGTGGGCCTGTAGGCTCGACTGATCCTGATTCTTCGTGGGTAGGTGCAGCCATGGAGAATCGTACTTTCTTCTTCTTGGGGGCTTGGGCAGGACCTAGACGAGACTCCCCTGAGGAATATTCTGAGGACCCTGCTGAGAGCTGCCCTACTGGCTTCTCAAAGTATCCTCCAGGAGACACAGTCACATCTGTATCCACCATGGCAGCTTCAGCCTGGGAAACAGAGGATAAGGAAGGCATAGCAGGGATAGACACACTCTCTTCAGACTCAGTCTTTGAAACAGAATGAGGCAGATCTGTACTGACCACTGGGGCAGGCACAGAGGGATAAACTTCTGCCTTGATCTCTGAGCCTTCTGTGGATAGGTCCTCACGCAGTCCAGGTATGCAAGCAGGGGCAGACTCAGTTTTGTCCGGTTGAAAGATGGAGGCAGGGGTGCACAGAGCCGTGTCAGGGGCAGAGGCAGGTGTAGACTGTTTTGTATTAGGTTGACATTTGGAGGCAAGTGTGGACAAAGTCATGTCAGGTGTGGAGACAGGTATAGACAAAACTATGTCAGATTGAGGCTTGGAGGCAGGTTTAGACAAAGCCGTGCAGGGTTGAGGCTTACAGGCATGTGTAGAGAGAGACGCATTTGGTGTGGTGATGGAGACATCTGGCTGAGGCTTGGATGTCATGTGTAGCTCAGCGCTGGGTATCTTTCTGGTCTGGTCTGTATCTTGTTCAGTTATTAGAACAGGTGTAGATGGATCCAAGCCTGACTCTTGTCTGGCCATCTGTTCAGGGATGCTAGAGCCAAGTTCAGAAGCACCTGCAGGGTCTGACTGTGGCTTATCCTGCTGGTCTTTTGCCATTAATGTCCCAGACACAAGAACCTCCTTGGGCCTGGTCTCCGTAAGTTGTGGGGAGCTCATCTGAGCAGCAGGAGAGCCCAGAGATCCAGAGCACTTGACACCCTTGGCACCCACGGCACGCCTCTTCTTACGACCAGGGTTCCGCAATGGAGCTTCAAGGTTGTCTGTGGGACTCTGAGGGATGGCACTGTGGCCAGGGGACTCAGGACTGTGAGAGGGCTCACCAGGAGATCTGGGAGCAGGGCCCTGCAAAAGCCTCTGCATCTTGTCCCTGGAAATTGTTGACCCAGGGAAGGACGAGGCCTGGCCAGGACAGACGCTGTCTGAGCTGAGGAACAGTAGAGCTTCTGACTGTGTGGACGTGCTGGCTACCTGATGACTGGCTTCTAGAGCCAGGACAGGCTCACACTGAGACCTGCTGACCAGCTGCTGAGTAGCCACGTCCTCCAGTTCACAGCCCTGCTGTCCCCTCCCCTGGGGAGCCAGCTGCCCAGTGAAGAGGGGTGGGGGCCCAGGGGGGCTGCTTCCGCTGCTGTCCCCTTGGTCAATGTCACTGGACAAGAGCTCGTCACCAGAGGCCAGGCCAGCCTGCAAGAGGCCACACTCATCAGCAGTGGCAGAAAACTCAGCCCACTCTCGATCACTGAGCTGGACACTATACTGGAAGTTGTCCATTGCACATCAGCAGAGGTGCTGGAGTGACAGCAAGACTGTGGGCCAGGCAGGGTCTTCACAAATCCAGGCTCCATGCACTAAGTAGTACACACTGCTACCACCTTGCCTGACCTCGTAGGACCTGCCCCCGCCCTGGTAGTCCATTTCCGTCTGGAGGAACCACAAGACAGACTCCGCTTCTTCCAGATTCTTCTAATTCATTCTTTGAGTTAGAAATCTACTTCAGTTTCCCCTATTTTCAATTCAACTCCAAATAACTTTACCATGACACATTGTCACAGTCCTAAAATGAAATGTTATTTTATTATATGTTACTATATTATATATTTAAGATATATTAGTGAAATAAACTAAAGACCAGTGTTAGTCTTGTTTGAATAGTGTTCCCCCACATCTCTGAGATCTTTCAATGGGATTGCCTTCCCTTCTCAACTCTGTCACAGTGGTCTGCATCAAAGACCATCCATCAAAGATCAATTCCCTCTGATGGTCATTTCTAGCCTCCCCAGCCACCACTATTGGCAGCTAACCACAGAAGAGAATCTATAGTATCTGTAAGTGACTAGCCTTCTGGATGATGACCTTCCACCAGCCTTGGCTGGAACAGGTTTTCTGAGCCTACCAAGGTCATGTTGGTACTGGTCAGAACCTGCTCAAAAGTTTGTAGGAGGAGCCTAGGCCAGAGGTCACACAACTTATGTGAACCCCTCTGAACCCCAGCAATCTGCTCTGGCAGTTCTCAGGGTCTGTACTCCCATCTAGTCCTGCCTGACTATCCAAAGCCCCATTTTGCCATATCTCAGTGAACCAAGATAACCAGAGCCAGCCAAGGCCTCTGTCCCCTAAAGGGGCTACTCTTGGGGCCTTGGTCAGCGATATCTAGAATGAGGAGAGTGGGACAATTCCTGGACTATGACTGGAACAATCCTAGGTGAGAAAAAACACTGGGGACTTCCTAACTACCAGCCCTTCTCCCCTCTTGAGTCCCTGGAGAGGCCATGGCAAAGCTTTCCTGCCACTAGGACCCCTAGACAGAACCAAAGTGCTAAGTGTATCCTACCTGATTCTCGGCAGCCAGCTGGGGCAGTGGAAGTATGCATCTAGAGGCCTGTCCCCAGGCAGCATGGTGCTAGGCTTCTTAATGCAAGCCCTGCCCCTTCCGCTAAAAATAACCTGTCCCTGGGATCACTTATGACTCGTGCCAGTCTCAGAGCCAAGCCACAAATAGATGGCATTTGAGGGGCCTCCAGCAATATGAAGGACATTTTCCTGGTGTAGGGCCTGCACTGGGGGCTGGCATCAGATAAGATCACATCAGATTCCAACTAGAGACGACTGCCTTACGACTGCCTTATGACCAGCACAGCACAGGTCTCCCTTGCCAAGAAGATCTGTGCCTCCACCCCACCTACAACCCAGTGTCTCTAACACAACCTTGCAGACAATATTGCCAACCTAGATCTGACATCCAAGGCTCCTAAGTGTTGCTAAGCCTGCCAGTGAAACTAGAGGAAAATGGTGCATTCATTGCTCTTGTGAAGGGTTCCCCAGATTGGCATGGCTTCTTGGCCTCAAAAAAAGGTTGATCAGGGTCAAGGGAACAGAGTTTAGTCGGTGGAAAGAAAAAAAGGGTATTTGGGCCAGGCGGTGGGCACACACCTTTAATCCCAGCACTCCGGAGGCAGAGGCAAGCAGATCTCTGTGAGTTCGAGGCCAGCCTGATCTACAAGAGCTAGTTCAGGACAGGCTCCAAAAGCTACAGAGAAACCTTGTCTGGGTGCGGGGGTGGGGGGGTAGAGAAGAAGGATGTTTGGTGGGTAGTGCTAAGACAGGTAGAACTCAAGAAGATATGGGCAAGCCAGGCAGTGGTGGCGCATGCCTTCAATCACAGCATTTGGGAGGCACAGGCAGGTGAATCTTTGTGAGGGTTCAAGGCCAGCCTGGTCTACAGAGAGAGTTTCAGGACAGCCAAGGCTACACAGAGAAACCCTGACTCAAAAAAAAAAAAAAAAAA
>NW_004949136.1:3550628-3551869 GCF_000317375.1 Microtus ochrogaster | reverse complement strand
GTGAGAGGGTGAGAATAGATATTTGTCGAAGGGAAAGAAAGGATCTGTAATTCATCTCATGCTAGGCAGGAAGATAACATGTTCGCTACATAGCTATCCTTTAGATGCTGTAGTTATGTATAGTGACAGAAGCCCACTCAGTAGGCACAAGAGGTTAGTTGGCAAAAGGAAGGAGGGCCTTCAGAGTCTCTGTACAGGAAGAAAAAAGCTTCCTGCAGAAGACCAAACAGAAAAGGACAAAGCTTTGCCTGAAATGCCCCTGTGGGCCACAAGAGGGCACCAAAATTCTACTCTAAACAAGACAGAAGGTTCTAGGGGCCTCATGGTCTGGGGTCCCTAGTACGTTTCCCATTCTTCCGAGACAGAAATAGAGTAGGGTAGGGGTTTATCAGGGGTTTTCTAAAAGGCTTTTTATGAAGCTACACAGCTTCTTTCAAGACATTGACTAACTAGAAGACAGGTCCCAAAAGTAAGGGCTGGGCCTGCAAGATGGCTCAAGAGGTATTCGTTGCCAAGTTTTACAACCTGAGTTTGATTCCTGGGACACATGTGCACAAAGGGAAGAATCAACTCCTTCCTGCAAGTTGTTGTCTTCTTGCCTACACACACACACACACGCAAACAGTCTACAGAGAGAGTTTCAGGACAGCCCGAGCTGTCACACAGAGAAACTCTGTCTTGAAAATAAAATAATAATAATTATTATTATTAACATAAAATATTGCCCTAGATGAGGTTGTGCATTCCAGCAATCCCACTAGGCAGATAGAAACACAAAGATCAGGAGTTCAAGGACACCCTCAATTACGTACCAACTTTTACAAAAAAGGGAAAGACTTCTTTGCCTGATTCAAAACTCATGGAAATATGTTTGCCTTGCTTTCCCCAGACACTTGGTATTGGTGAGTCACAGCGCATGTTTTGTTCCCACCTAGGACTAGGACACCCAGCATCGTGTCCTGCAAAGATAGCAGTGTTACCTCATAGTCGTTCAGGAGATGCACAAAGCTGAGTGTGCCCAGAGAAATGGCAGTCAAGCATTAAGTGGACTTCCTGAGAGGCGACAACTCTGGAGTACAGGATCACTAAAAGGATAGAAAAGGTCTTAGCGTGGGGCCGAGAAAACAGGGTTTGGGTAACAAGCTTCACTTGATTGACTCAGCCTTCAGAAAAAGCCCATTCCCAACCTGGCCAGGAAAGGCTCCAAAACTGCAGCAAAACCCTGTCTCAGAAAAAAAAAA
>NW_004949136.1:3545797-3550343 GCF_000317375.1 Microtus ochrogaster | reverse complement strand
TGTAGACCAGGCTGGTCTCGAACTCACAGAGATCCGCCTGCCTCTGCCTCCCGAGTGCTGGGATTAAAGGCGTGCGCCACCACTGCCCGGCCAGTCTTACTAAGCTTAACACAGCATGTTTAAAGTATAGGCTACTAGATTTTTACACAGGTATTCAGCTAAGATGTCAATCTCCCAGACAGCCAATAGCCTGTCACCCAGAGCTGATTTCTGCCCTAATGATTCTTCTCTCCCCTCCCCTCCCCTTAAGGCACCATTGCCAATTTTCTGTCACTATGAAGTGGGTCACCTTGTCCAGAAATTTATGTAAATGGAATCATAAGTTGAGGTCATCTTTCTGGAATAAGCACTCTGTCATCAATGAAAGGAGAAGAGAGATGTATCCACCAGTAAACTGAAGCCGTGCTAGCTTGGAAAGTCTCCTATCAGTTTGCATTCACTCTTATTTTATAGTCTAAACCTGCAGCACAGGGCAAACAAGTAGGCAAAATTTCGTTTTGTTTCGTTTTTTGTTTGTTGTTGTTGTTTTGAGACAGGGTTATGTATCTTTGGAGCCTGTCCTAGAACTTCCTCTGTAAACCAAGCGGGCCTCAAACTCACAGAGATCTACCTGCCTCTGCCTCCCAAGTACTGGAATCAAAGGCATGTGCCACCAATTGCCTGGCCAGCCACAAGCAAGATTTTACAGAAGTGTACTGACAGCAGGTTGTTAAAGGCACAACAGTCTATTGCTTCGGCTGTTTCTTCAAGTCATTCTGTTCCAAGTGTCAAGTGAGGTCATTCTCGGCAAATAGGCAGTACAGGCAGAGCTTTAAGTAAATCACTAGGTAAATCAGTAAGCTGGTAGCGGATAGCAGGTCTTTTATACCTTATTCTACTTCATATACAGTATATATGTGCTTGTACTGTGTGAAAGAGTAGGTTTTGCTTGTTTTTAGGTTCGTCCACACTATTGCATTTATCAAAGTTGTTTTTGAGACAGGGTCTCACATTGTGGACAATAGCCTCAAACTCAAGGGAATCTTGCTGCCTCAGACTCTTGAGTTCTGAAATCACAAATGTGAACCCCTACAGTTGGTTTACATTTATCATGTTTAAAAATTGGGGACTAGTGTAGAGAGCTGCGTGGAGCTGCACCTAAAAGATGGTGCTGGCTTCCACCCTCCGTGATCAAGTGAGTGCTCTCTAGGATAAACAACTCCTTATTTGGCTAAGGCCAGACCCTTGTGATCATCACCCGATGATCACAAGCTGCTTGCATGAGTGTGGACCAATGAACGGCGCCCACGTGGCTATCCAGGGTTGGTAGCCCAGGCCTACTTAAGGGCTGGGGGAGGTTTGCCCAGGGAGAGAGAGAGATTTCTTGTCAAAAGTCCTGAATAAAACTGCCTGTAAGAAGAGCTCCGGTGTCGCGTCATCCTTGCTGGACGAGGCAGTCATGACAGACTAGGTATAATGGCCCAGCACTCAGAAGGCAGAGACAGGCAGATCTCTGTGATTTTTGAGGTCTGACTTGATCTACCTAACAAGTTCCAGGCCAGTCAGGGCTATACAGTGTCCCATGTCTTTAAAAAAGAGTAAATAAAATTCTATAGTTCCTTTTTCATTATTATTTTATGTTCATTGGTGTTTTGCCTGCATTTGGGTCTGTGTGAGAGTGTCAGAAGCCTTGGAACTGGAGTTACAGACAGGTGTGAGCTGCCATGTGGGTATTGAACCTAGATTCTCTGGAAGAGCAGCAGAGCTCTTAACCACTGAGCCATCTCTCTAGCCCCAAATTCTATAGTTTCTAAAGAGAGGGTCTCAGGCTGGCGAATTCACAGAGATTTGCCTGCCTCTGCCTTCTAAATGCTGAGATTAAATGTGGGTGTGCTACCATTATTCTGGCTGGTCTTATGTCAGCTTGACACACAAACTGGAGTTATCTAAAAGGATGAAAACTGGATTGAGAAAATGCCTTCATTTCCTAATTAGTCACTGATCAGGGAGGGGCCAGCCCACATGGGTGGTTCCATCCTTGGCTGGTAGTCCTGGGTTCTATAGGAAAGGTTGTGCGCTTTCTCTGGCAGCACATATGCAAAAAAAAGAAAAAGAAAAGGAAGGAAGAAAGGAAAAGGAAAAGAAAGAAAAAAAGAAAGCAGGTTGAGCAAGCCAGCAAGCAGCTTGAGTAAACAGTAAGAGGCACTGCCCCTGGCCTCTGCATCAGCTCCTGCCTCCAAGATCCTGCTCTATTTGAGCTCCTGCCTGGCTTCCTTCAATGATGAAGAGCTGTGGAAGTGTAAGCTGAATAAACCCTTTCCCCCACAGCTTGCGTTTGGCCATGGTGTTTTGTCACAGGGATGGAAACCCTGACTAAGATTTATTTATTATGTATACGGTGTTCTGCAGGTCAGAAGAGGGTATCAGATCTCATTACAGATAGTTGTGAGCCACCATGTGGTTGCTGGGAATTGAACTCAGGACCTCTGGAAGGGCAATTAGTGCTCTTAACCTCTGAGCCATCTCTCCAGCCCCATGCCTACAGTTTTTATGCTTATTTATTTTGTATGTATGTATGGGCATGTACATGCCAGTGCATGCATGTGAATGGAAGTCAGAGGGAAACTCATGGGATTGGTTCCCTCTGCCCATCTGGATGCCATGGACGAAACTCAGATCATCAGGCTTGGGGGCAATCATCCTTACCCACTGAGCTAACAAACTGGCTGTTGTGTGACAAAACTTTTCCTGGGGAGACACGACACACTTCTACTCACCCCAGATATGGAACCTGTGACAGACCAAAGTGCAGATACCACCAAAATCCACCTTGGTGAATCAGTGAGTTTTATTGAGATCACTTACAAGAGCAGAAATGACTCAAAGACATTAGCTGCATTAGCAAAGCCCACCCCCAGCATGAATGACAGCTCACAAAGCTAAGCACCTAGATTATACTGCACACCCAGCAGACAGCTCAACAATTTGGAGAGTGTCCTTTCCAGGTGCCTCAGATGACCTAAACCTCTTCCAAACAGCTTGGCTGACTTCTGCTTCTCAGCAACTGGTTTAGTCTGAGAGACTTCTTTTGCAGCTCAGCTTGCTGAGCATCTTCTTTGTAGCTTGGCTCTACTACCTCTGAGGGGGACTCAACTTTGATTGCTTACTCTGGCCTAGTAAATCTGGTCAGTTTCAGGGACTTCCTAAAGCTATTTTGTGTAGACTGAGACTACGCTTCTGTCTCCTGGCCACCCAGACCCAAATAATCTCACAGAAACTATATTAATTGCAACATTATTTGGCCAATGGCTCAGGCATATTCCTGGCTAGCTCTTACATCTTAAATTAAATTAACACATTTCTATTAATCTATATATTGCCGTGAGGTTGTGGCTTACTGGTAACGTTCTGGCACCTTTCTCCTTCAACAGCTACATGGCATCTTTTTGACTCCACCTATTCTCTCTATATATCTCTTTTTGGATTTTCTGCCTGACTTTACTCTGCTAAGCCATTGGCCAAACAGCTTTATTCATCAGCCAATAAAAGAAACACAGATACAGGACATCCCACATCAATTTTTAGTTGTTTGCCTTCCTGTTTAAAAAGCTTCCCTGAACAACCAAGAATGTTTCAATCTAGAAGCAAACATTTCACAATAGTGGCCCTCTCTTAAATGTTTCACTGCCTTTAGGTAATGTCACAGTTAGAGGGATAAAGCCAACACAGGTAAAAGAGACTACAGAACCCATTTCATACCTAAATTATAGCATTATATGTGTTTCGCAAATTTTTTCCTAGTCTGTAGTTTATCTTTCAATTGTTTAAAATATCTTTTAGAAAGCAACTTTATTTATTTATTTATTTGAGTCAAGATCCGCAATGTAGTCAAAGCCTCAGAACTGAGTGCCTCCTGCATCAGCTTCCTAAGAACTAGGATTACATATGCGTGCCATGAAATACAAGTGTTGTGGTGCACACCACTCTTAGAGCTTGGAGGTAGAGGCAGGAAGAGAAGGGGACTCCTACACAGCAGGGACTCCCTTCCAGACCACAGATAAAGCACAAACCACACCAAAACACCTGTTTTCACAGAGAGATCCTTTATTAAGCAGGAAAGAAAAGTTAAAGTGCCTGCTTTCTGACTCAGGCAGAAAATCAGCAGCAAATGATCTTGCAGGTAGAATTTTTAAGAGAAGAAGGAGAGATCTGTGTGAGAATGGGCTAGGATGTGGTGGTAAAGGAGATAGGGGACAACGGAGAAGGAGATAGGGATAAGGAAAAGGGGAAAGGGGTATTACTGCCTCTGGGTAGAGGGGAGACAGATGTGGTGAACAGGAAAATGGCAGTTCATAAAGGTAAAGGGGGAACCCCAAGCTAGGATGAGGTGTTTGATTTTAACTGGGCATCTTAATTAGGTGAGCCAAAGGGGGCTTCTGATGGCTAGACTTTAGTAGTCAGCCTCAGGAGGAAGAGGTGGCCAAATAAGGAAGTAGACCATTTGGCTAGCTTTAGGGATACTAATCTAACAGCTTTTAAGAGGGAATGGAGGAGGGGCTGGAGAGAT
>NW_004949136.1:3543515-3544682 GCF_000317375.1 Microtus ochrogaster | reverse complement strand
TTTTGTTTTTTGAGACAGGGTTTCTCTGTAGCTTTGGAGCCCATCCTGGAACTAGCTCTTGTAGACCAGGCTGGCCTCGAACTCACAAAGATCCGCCTGCCTCTGCCTCCCGAGTGCTGAGATTAAAAGTGTGGGCCACCTGAAACTCCTTCTTTTAATGAAACCAGTACATCCACTCTCCTATTCTACAAGTGGTGAATAGTAAGTTTCCTGTTGACTCGGGTTTGTACTTCATCTTGTGAGTGCTTAGCAAGACATGATGAGGATGACGCATAGGACTTCAAGCTGTCACCCTCTCACCTGATGCTCAAACATCAGGCCCTCTGCTAACAGCAACCCAGAAAGTGCATCTGAACCTCCAACTGGGTGTTAAAGTCAGTCTGGATGCCACAGGCATCTCTGTGGTAGCCATAGATGCAAAAAGTGTTCGTCCTCCTATCATTAATGGTCCCTTCATCTGTATTCTCTAATTATCTCAGATCCAGCCACTCTGACTTCTTTCACATCCCACGACCTCTGGGTGATCTTAGGCCTGTAATCTAGCCTCAAGGACTATATTGGTGTGTACAACTTCTGCTCTTTACAGTTTCTGAATGAATTATATTGAAATTATTTTCATTGCTACGTAACAAAAACTAAGTCACTAAAAATGAAAAACACTTAGGATCTCACAGTTCCTGATTGGACCTATCAAGGAGTGGCTCAGCTGGCAGTTTTGTTGTTTGTTTTCGGGAACAGTGTTTCTCTTTAACTGCCATGGCTGTCCTGGAATTCACTTTGTAGACCAGGCTGGCCTGGAACTCACAGAGATCTGCCTGCCTCTGCCTCCCGAGCACTGGGATTAAAGGCCCAGCCTGGCTCAATTCTTACACAGAGTCTTTCAGGACAGGAAGACTTGGTATGGTTTCATCTTATATTCATTGTTATTGATATTGATAGGAGGCCTCTAGTCTGTTATGCTCTCTGTAAAAAGATTCTGGAATCAAAGGAGTAGGTCACCCCTTTGTTGCTGTGAGGTGTCTACCAGAGAGAACTACTAAAACACATGTTCAAGGCAATAGAAAGTCTTTATTAGCTGGGCGGCAACTACACTGGGTATTCAGGACCCCAGTGCAAGCCCAACTTCCTTCCTTCCTTCCTTCCTTCCTTCCTTCCTTCCTTCCTTCC
>NW_004949136.1:3541756-3543415 GCF_000317375.1 Microtus ochrogaster | reverse complement strand
CCCCCCTCTGTAGACCAGGCTGACCTTGAACTCACAAAGATTTGTCTGCTTCTGTTTTCTGAGTGCTGGGACTGAAAGCACACCTGGCCCCAAATCTTTCTCAGATTGAGCTTTTAAGCACAAAAATCACATTGTGGGTTAACATACCTCAGTCAGAAGCCAAACTAGGGAAGTCAAAAGCCAAGTTTAGTAGATTTAGGGACTTCAGCAGTTTCCCAAAAGCTATGGACTTTGATGGGTGAGGTCTTTGTTTTCGTCTGTGACAGGTAGTAATGCCTACATGCTGGGTTTCATGGCCTGAATGGTCCTTTCATCATGGCATCAGTTGTGCTAAGATCTGGAGACCTGTTACTACCATGCCCAGCATCAGCTGATCCCTCTGGTAAGGGTATCCTGAACAAACTACAGAGGACAAGAAGTAGGACAGGAAGGCCAGGGTCTGGTTAGAATTAGCGCTCTTTCCAGAATTCTCTTCTGGAAGGGGGCTAATAAGACCAATATGACCTCCTAGGGCCCTCTCAGGTGATACTTCTCCCTCTAGCCACACAGAAAGTACTCCCCACAAGGACTGATCTCAGCAGGCCCTTACTTCCTCTTCCCTGTATATTTTTCTAAACTGAGCAGTTCCTTACCCCTCACGCAGATATTTCTTTTCTCCCATTACAGGGTTTTTCTGTGTAGCCCTGGCTGCCCTGGAACTCGCTCTATCGACCAGGCTGGTCTAGAATCAGAGATCTGTCTACTTCTACCTCCCGGGTGCTGGGGTTAAAGACATGCACCACTATCGCCTGACTCGCACAAACTTTTCTGCCAAGAATATCTTCCATTTAGTTCCTTAGTACCATTGTCCCCTTCGCTCATATCTAAAGGGTACAACACCTGTTCTACATGGTACCTGCTGTTCAGGATCACGGGCTCCAGCCCCTGGAAATTCAGAAAGATGGAAAGCAGTGGTGCAAACAAGGGTGACAAGACAAAGACTTACAGATTTCTCCCAGGTGTACAGTTCGGCACAAGAAGATCCAGAGACAGCCTTGGAGGAGTTGACAGATCAACCTGTTGTAGAGTTCCTTGCCTTACTTCATGGTAGCCTAGATGCAGCTTCCATATGGCTCACAAGATACTCTGTGGGCTGAATTTGTGATGGGGCCATCCCCTTACACAAGGAAGTCACAGCACTCAGCATCAGCTCTGCAGGTGGAAGAGACACAGGCAGTAGAATGCTGAATTTGTGGAGTGAGGTGAGTTTCCAGTGAATTCTCTAGACTTGGTGCCTGGTCTCAGCAGTATCCAGAAGCCAGTGATCAAGATGATGCACAGAGGAACCCAGTCCTCTTCCACTGAGTCTAGGAATGAGGCGACCTTAACAGTGTGTCAAGCCGGGGATCCCCACCTGTTTTGCAGGCAGGGGAACTTAAGCTGGGAGAGGGGTAACTCAACCTTGCTAGAAGCTGGTATCTTTGTGCTTAACCATGAGAATAAAATGGAATCCAAATGGCCAAAATTGTGGTTTCAAGGCAGATGAGGTCAGCCCTCTCCCAAGGGCAGCACAACTTAAGACAGATCACCTTCCAGGGTCTAGAGAAGAGTGAGACAATTCTTCTTCTTCTTCTTCTTCTTCTTCTTCTTCTTCTTCTTCTTCTTCTTCTTCTTCTTCTT
>NW_004949136.1:3537381-3541656 GCF_000317375.1 Microtus ochrogaster | reverse complement strand
GTCTAGAGAAGAGTGAGACAATTCTTCTTCTTCTTCTTCTTCTTCTTCTTCTTCTTCTTCTTCTTCTTCTTCTTCTTCTTCTTTTTCTTCTTCTTCTTCTTCTTTTTAAAGACAGGTCTCACTGTGTATCCCTGGCTAGCCTGGAACTCAATGACCTGAAACTCACTATGTAGACCAGGCTAACCTCAAAATCACAGTGATCCACCTGCCTCTGCTTCCCAAGTGTGGATTAAAGGCTTGTGCCACCATGTCCAGTAGCACAAGGATGAAGGAGATGGTCCAGTGAGTAACAGTACTTGTTCTACGAGCAAGGAAAACTGAGTTCAAACCCCTAACATCCATATAAAAAGCTATGCTTTACTGCACTGCCTAGAACCCTAGCCCAGGGATGGGGGACAGAGATTAACATTCTGAGAGTTTGCAGGGCAGCCAGCCTAGCAAACATGACTATCTTTCAGTTCAAGGCAATAATCTAGAGAACCATAGAAGACATTCAGTGTCATTCTCTGTCTTCTGCATGTGTGTCCATGGATACATACTAGCATACTCACATGTGTAACATACACACACTTTTTTTTTTTTTTTTTTGGTTTTTCGAGACAGGGTTTCTCTATGGTTTTGGAGCCTGTCCTGGAACTAGCTCTTGTACACCAGGCTGGTCTAGAACTCACAGAGATCCGCCTGCCTCTGCCTCCCAAGTGCTAGGATTAAAGGCATGTGCCACCATGACTGGCTCACACACTTTTGTTTAATTAGCAAAAAATCCTCTCCCCGGTAACTTTCCCTCACAGAGACACATTCTGCAAAGCTTGGTGACTGTCATCTTCCTGGCTGCCCCTCTTGGGGCACCTATTATAGCTGAGGGGGTTGCACACTCTACCATCAAACAAGGCAAAGCCAACCCTGGAGTACCCAGGTACATCCATATATGCCCAAACTGGATGCAGTTAGTGGGGCTTGAGAAACAAACCGGGTCAGGGCTGCTGGAGCTAGGAAGTGGTACAACTGAACCACACGGATCACAAGATGAAACAAAACAAAACCACACATGACTCTGTAAATATTCTTTGGTACAGTGTAAGCATCAAGCCTGAAGTCCCTGTCACACATGATCAATCCTGGCCCCGAGGATCTGTTCTGGAAGCAACAGGAGGTTACTGGAGTCAGCTCTAGTCAAAGTTTCCACAAGTACACCAAAGTAAGCAACACCGTGAGGGCCCACCGAGTGACCTGAGTTCCAACTGGTGCCGGCAGGCCACCAGGTGGTCAAGTAAGTGGGGGCACACACCGGCTGGGACACCCTCACAGCCGGTGAGGAAACAATTTATCTTGGAGAAGCACTCTTTGAAAACAGCCCAGTACTTGCCCAGAATCTCAGGGTGGGCGGAGCGCCGCTGCTAAAGGTCAGAAGCAGGAATCGGTTCCTGCAGTGGCGATCCTACACACCTCTCACCTCCCACCTGTCACTGGGCCATGTAGGTTCTGCAGATGTCTCTGTCAGCCGTCTCTAGTTTTGTGTGCTGGGAGCTCTGGAGCAGGAAAGCAGGATGGGAGGCAAGCCAGAGGTATCCTGCACTCTAGATCTTAGGATCTGAGGGCCACAATAAGTCTAGAGAACTGGTGCTTCATCCCCGCCCGGCTCACGTCTTTCTCACGCGCGTTCAGGATGATGGTCTGGAGCTGAACCAGGCTCGCGTTGATGCGCGCTAGTCGCCACTTCTCTACGACCAGCTTGGAGGTCTATTAGGTGGAGCAGTGGCTTAGTGTGGTGTTTAGTTGTCCCTCGCTCAACCTTGCGGGTTTTAGGATGCGCTGTCCGACTCGTCTTGGATCCAGCTAGGGCTGGTCAGAGCTCCTGAGAGGGGTGAAGCAAACGTTCGGCTTTCCTGGAATGTCCACCAGCATAATGCACGAGGCGGCCTAGTGAGCGCAGAGCTGGTGCACTCCTAGAAACTTGAACCTGTAGCCTGTGCATTGAGGGCTTTAAAAAGGCAGTGGAGCGGCGGGGCCTGTGAATTCTACTTGGTTTCAGTTCCCACACTCCTCTCAGCCAATAGGAGGGCCAGGCTGTGGCCCGGCCTGTGGCCGGCCTCTCTGGCTGTTACGTGCAGCAGCCAACCCCTCAACCATTTCCCCACCCCTTCCCCTCCCCCCGCCTGACCAGTGACAAAGGTGAACCTGACGCCAAAGTCCACTACTGCAAGGGAAGAGCACCAAAAGGAGCCCTCTGGTTAGAGGGCGCAGTAAGTGTGAGCCGGGTGGAAGCTCCTGGCTTACTTCCCTTCAGAGAGGAAGCACCCGGTGGATAAGGGATGCTATTCATGATGGCCTCATAGGAAATCTAGAAGGAAATTTCTCCAAAGACTAGAAGACAAATTCTCAGGACTGTGAAGCCTGAACCCATTGTACCTCCTCCCGGTCCCACCCAAGGCTCCAGCAGTTTCAAGCCGGCCCCTTGTCTACTCAGCTGCGATGCTCATGTGCAAAGCAGTTTCCAACTGAAACACAGACACTTAGGGACAAACATGGGTAGATGGACCAACACCAGCCACTGAGACTAGAGGGAGGTCAGCTGGTCCCTGTCAACTACCTGATAGGTGACATCAGCTTATATGGCAGGGCAAGAGGAAGGACAACTTCATGTAACATAAAGATAAAGATATCAGTGGTGACACAGACCAGGATGATGTCACGGAGCTAATGATATATTCTAGACCAGCCCACTACTAACTAAATCCAGCAAAGAACTTTAAAAAAAAAAAATGAGGGCAAGCTGGACATAGTTGCTCATGCCTTTAGTCCCAGCCACTCAGGAGACACAGGCAAGCAGATCTCTGTAAATCCGAAGCCAGCCTGGCCAATAGAGGGAGTTCTGGGACAGCCAGAGCTACATTGTGATACCCTGTCTCAAAGCACCCACCCGAAATAAAAAATTACAGCAAATTTAAAATCTTTCTGTTTTTTATTTCCCAAAGGAGAATGAGAAAACAGGGCCATTATTATCTTCATGGTTGCTATTATTTTCATTCTGAATTACACTGCAGGACATACAGACATCACACACCTCAGGTTATGAATCACAGCATAGCCTGGCAGCTGCATGCATGTATTCATCCAATGGAGGTGGCCTGAGACCACAGTGGACGCCAGACACCCTACTTCCATCTCAAATCTGTCTTAGAAAATCAGAGAAAATAAGCGACTGGTTTGTTGGGTTAGAGAAAACGCCCTCTATTGGTTGGTTCCAAAGCCTTCACAATTGGTTCTTCAGAGGGAAGGAAGTTTTCAAGAGGCCAGGAAGAGGGAATGGCACTTCCAGAGCATTCTAGAAAGGGAACACAGTGAAGAAGGGAAAGGGTATTCTAGGGATTGCAAGACAGGGGCTTCTGGGCCCAGGATGGATCTGGGGAACCTTGAGGAGCTTTTCTGGATAATAGAGTAAGCCAGCAGTGCTGAAAAAGTATTCATTCACCTAGTGTGTGGGGTTGATGGCTGGAAGGTGGCCTCTAACCAATGACTGTTTCAGAATCCCTGAAAAGGGGGCTGGAGAGATGGCTCAGAGGTTAAGAGCATTGCCTACTCTTCCAAAGGTCCTGAGTTCAATTCCCAGCAACCACATGGTGGCTCACAGCCATCTGTAATGGGGTCTGGTGCCCTCTTCTGGCCTGAAGGCATAAACACAGACAGAATATTGTAAACATAATAAATAAATAAAAGAAAAAAAAAGAGAATCCCTGAAAAGGACCATACTAGGTACCTTTCCAGAAGATGCCTTTTTCTCTGAGGCCAATCCTAGTCTGGTCAATTCTACTTCTCAGTACGGAAGACCTTATATGACCCCAGAGCTGAACCATACCGCGAAAGTCACTCCTTCCACAACTGGAGATGAGTGGAGAACAGATGTCCAACACGCCACACACACCACCACTCACTCATGCCTTGGGGTTGACAGCAAGGCTGGGCTGTCACGTTCTCAACTGTGAGCCTTAGGAAGGGGTCTATGTGGAATCCTCCTGACCTCTGCCTAGCAGAGACTAGACAAGCAGGGAACAAAGAGGGAACCCCATCCTCTCTCTGGTTGCCCTACTGATGGTTAAGTTTAGCTTGTGAAATGGGTTGTCTTTGTTCATATAGTCACTGGAAAGAAAACTAAGATCCTACTCCTTTAAAAATGTTTGATATTGCCGGGCGATGGTGGCGCACGCCTTTAATCCCAGCACTCGGGAGGCAGAGGCAGGCGGATCTCTGTGAGTTCGAGACCAGCCTGGTCTACAG
>NW_004949136.1:3517732-3537281 GCF_000317375.1 Microtus ochrogaster | reverse complement strand
AAAAAACAAAAAATGTTTGATATTGGGCTGGGGAGATGGCTATGTGGGAAGTGACTGAAGAAGACACAACATTAATCTCTGATCTCCAGGTGTACGAGCACATGTATTCATACATCTATGTAAAATAAATACATAAACAAAATTTATATATCCGATTCTTTCTTCTAGACTCTAAGGGCACCTGCACTCACATATACACAAACATATACAAACCCCCATCCCATAGCCACATAGTTAAAAATAAACCTTAAAAAATAATCTGAGGACTAAGTATATAACTCAGTTGTTAGAGTACTTACTTAGCACACACGAAGCTTTGGGTTCCATCCCCAAAAACTGGCACAGAAAACGCACAACTATTATCTCAGAATTTGGGCAGGAAAGACAGGAGGATCTTAAGGCCAGTTTCATGGTATCAATGCCTCTTTATGTACATAATAATGCCTGAATAAACTCTTCTAGGATAGAAATGTTTCCTACTAGCTGCGTGGTGGTGGTGGCTGTGGTGCACACCTTTAATCACAGCATTCAGGAGGCAGATCTCTGTGAGTTCGAGACCAGCCTGGTCTACAGAGCGAGTTCCAGGACAGCCAGAGCAACACAAAGAAACCCTGTCCTGAAAATAACAACATCAAGAACAATAAAATGCTTCCTATGAACAACCCCTGCCCCTGCCTGACACACTCTGATAAATATTGTCCTAAACTAATAACCAACAGTTATTGTCTTTGGGTAGTTCTGATTGCCACTACTTTGTGCAGTTTCTGAATTAATTATTGTGACATTTTCCAAGATGCTGATAAATGGAAAATAAGTTTTCTCTCATTAGTTCCTGTCACAACTTCTACGTGCCTTGTAAAGGACCTGAAATGCTGGATATTTAGGGAGTTTCAAAATGCACAGGCAGACCCTTGAGAGCCAGTCCCTTTCATTCCCAGCCAGAGTTTTCATTCAGTTTTGTTTTTTCCACTCATTTAAGGTATGCCTTGAGAAATGGAAACCGAAACAGAAAGCCGCTCTGACTTCCAGAGACTCCGCCTCTTGACACCCACAGCTCACACACTTAAAAGAGCTGACCCAGCCTCTGGCTGTGCCAGGGAGCAGCCAGAAGCTGAGGCAAGCATCAGTTCCTGCAAGGGGGCCTAGTGCTAAAGCCTACAGCCATGGTGAGTCCGATTTGGGACAGAGGCAGATGGGCTTGATTTTTGTTGACTTTCCTTCATTCTTGATAGGATCTTCCAGAGGCAAAATAGTCACAATTTGAGCCATATTTGCTCAAAGATCACTACTTGGGAGGGACTAGATCCCTTAGGGCTTGACCCAGAAGGATATCTTGGTGGGTGAACTGAAACGTGATGGCTCTGGGAGGCTGGCCCTTTAGATGGGGGTGGGCTAGGGGAACTGGTCCTGTAACCAGTGCTTTGAATGTAGTAACTCCCGGTACTGGTGCCAGATGAGACTCTAAACCAGTGCTTCTCAACCTGTGGGTTGAGACCCCATTGGGGTCAAATGACCCTTTCAAGAGGGGTTGCATATAAGATATCCTGCATATCAGATATATCCATTATGATTCATAACAGTAGCAAAATTGGTTATGAGGTAGCAATGAAAATAATTTTATGGTTGGGGATTACCAGAACATGACTAACTATATTAAAGGGTAGCAGCATCAGGAAGGTTGGGAACCACTGCTAAAACCGTGTGATTCCTGCAGACCTGGAACCTGAAGGTGAAGACGCTGAGTGAAGAGTTCCTGGTGTCCCTGACTGACTCCACGACAGTGTCGGAACTAAAGAGGCAAATTGCTCGGAAGACTGGCGTGGCAGCTTTCCAGCAGCGCCTGGCCAACCAAAGTGGCAAGGTGCTGCAAGACAGCGGTACTCTCATCAGCCAGGGCCTGGTCCCTGGCAGCACAGTCATGCTGTTGGTGCAGAATTGCAACAACCCTCTGAGCATCCTGGTGAAGAATGACAGGGGCCGCAGCACCATTTATGAGGTCCGGCTGACACAGACAGTAGCAGAGCTTAAGAGGGAGGTGTCCCAGAAGGAGCAAGTACAGGAAGACCAATTCTGGCTGAGCTTTGAGGGAAGACCCATGGAGGACAGAGAGCCCCTGGGGGAGTACGGCCTAAAGCCCCAGTGCACAGTGCTCATGAATTTGCGCCTGCGGGGAGGGGAATGCTATGCCTAAGGCCTCTATCCAGAGCCAATGTTGGTAATTAAAAGTGATCCAATGTAAAGTTCTGCCTCCCGTTTGCTTGTCCTCCTTCAGAAATGCCCATCTGTGGCTGCCCTTCTACAACCCTGCTGAGGTCAAGTAAAAGAACCCAGGTCCATCCATTGTGACAAGGCTTTGGGTTGCCAAGTTAGGGACCAGGATTTTACAGTTAAAGCCTCCTAAGAGAATTACCTTCCAAACCCTTTGGGTAATTCACGCCTAGAGAACGACACTTTTTCTGGGACCCAGTTCTGAGGCTCAGCCGCTCAACAACTGGTCCCCATCTCTGTATCTGGCTCAGGGACAGGTCTGGGTAGGTCCTACCAGTAACCTAATGGGACTAGTTGCTCCCCAGATACCTTGGGAATAGTGAGGGAATGTTCTTGGACCTGCCTGGGTGGGCTGCAAAGGAGGAGGGTGAATTCTTCTGTGGGGGCCCCTAGTCCCCACTGCACTAGTCCACAGAAGGGCAGGACAGGGCTTCAGTCTCATTCGTCAGTCACTTGCTGTTTAGGGCAGCAACTGCTGGCTAGTAAATACTCCTCTTCTGGGCTACAAAGAGGCCATACATAACTGGGAGGTACCTGGAACTGAGGGCTCACATGCCCACAAAAGAAATCATATCTCAGATAGGAGGCACACAATTTGGAAACATTTCATCCCCTTCCTGCCTGATATTTCTATCTCTTGTCTTTTCCTACTCTATCTACTTACTCAGGCTTTGAGGCAGCCTAAGGCACAGCAAGTCAGGACAAGTATCTCTATGGCCCTGGGGGCCTAACACTTTGAACCTTCAGGCCTTTATAGAGAATTTAAGTGGAGACTCAGAAGCCCCCACTTCTGGTTGGAGTGACCCCAGATCTAGCAATGCTATTGTCCACTGTGTAGATGTGACCTCAAATCTTCACTGACCACCATCTTCCTTGAAGGCTGCCAGGGTCCTAGTGGTAGAGTCTTTCTCAGAAGGAAGAGCTTCTGCCACCCACACTTCACTCTGGCTTCTGGTTCAAAGGCCTGGGGCCCAGGCACAGTAATCCCAGTGTTGCGAAGACAAAGCAGTTTTCTCCTTTTCCTTCAACCTTCTGTAGATCCGGAGCTAGCTTGGCTCCTCTGGGCCTCAGTTTATACGGTGTACCTACCTAGCCAGGCCAACTTGGAGATACGCTGGTACCCGGGGATGGGGGGGGCGTGGTGTTGAGGGAGGCGGGGCCGCGGTAGGCTCCGCAGCAAGACAAGAGAAGGTAGCCACTGGTCGACAAGGGGCCACTGTCCTACCCAGCCAAGGCAGGTAGGCGGGTCTGAGCGAATTCAGACCAGTCACCGCCGAACGGCCACCGGCAGGGGGCGTAGCCCTACTGGGCCACCTTAAAGCCTATAGAAGGCCCCATACTGCTGCGGGAGCTGTGAGCAGTCCTGCTGTTTGACCGACCCAAGGGGAACCGGAGGTCCAGTTCCGGTAGCCTTTCCTATCCAGAGAGTCCGGCCGCTCCCGGCGCGCCCCTTGGAAGTCCCGGCACGTCGCTCCTAGATTATACATTAACCTGATTTCAGCTGCATTTCCTGGTGGAAGGACAGTTTGGGCGGATGGGGGGAGGGGCGCCCGGCGCCCCACCTTCCCCTCCCCCCAGGGCGGCCCACCACCCACCCAGCCGGGGCCCCCGCCTCAGATCGGCGCCGCAGTCTCCGGGCTTTGTTCGCTGCCCGCGCGGGTCGTAGGGAGCAGAGGCGGGCTGAGCTCCCAGGGGGAGGGGCGGTGCTGCTCAATTCCCGCCCCTGGCCCGCCCCCACGCCGTCCGCCCTCCCACCTCCTCCCCCAAGCTGCGGTCCAGTTCTGTCCTGCCCCCTGAACGGTCCAGCCCGCGCGCTCTCCCGGCCGCCTTCCGCCGTTCTCGGCTGCGCCATGGCCAGCCTGCGGCTGTGTTGCCCGGCCCCGCTGCTCCCACTGCTGTTGCTCATGGTGGTGGCCGAGCGCACCCTGCCCGGCGCCAGCGGGACGTGCCCGGAGCGCGCCTTGGAGCGGCGCGAGGAGGAGGCGAATGTGGTGCTCACCGGCACTGTGGAGGAGATCCTCAACGTGGACCCGGTGCAACACACGTACTCGTGCAAGGTGGGCCCCGGCAAGACCCCACGAGACCCCAGCCCTCTGGAATCCCAGCCGGGGGCCCTTATCCCCGTGATTCCCAGCCCCGAGGCCCGCCCTTCGCGTGCTGGCCGCCCTGCTGGGACCCCGGCCCCAAGCCGTGGAAACGAGACCGGAACGCTCCTGTAGCCCCAGCTTAAGCTCCCTTGGCTACAGCCAAGTCTGCGGGTGGGGCACCAGGTCCCGGAAAACTCTACAGCTCAGGGCGAAAGTTACTGCGGGGCCGTTTTGGTTCTTCTCAAGGTGCCCAGGCCCCAGTTGCAGTAGTGGCTGCCCCCCCCACCCTTGTCCAAAGCCCCTCTTGTGGGAAACAAGTGTACACCCTCTCTAAAGGGACGATACCGGGTTTGGGGAGGTGTGAGTTGGGGACAGACTGTGATGAGGCCTCCACGAGGGAGAGAAGGGGTGGTCCGCGGAAAGGAAGGGGTGCGTCTAATCCACAAGTCCGAGGAGTCTGCGTAAGGTGCTGCAGTGACTGGGTTTAGGTGGAGCAAGAGCAGAGATGGGTTACGACTGAGTCTCCCATGCACAAGGAGCAGGGGCAGGTGCCCCGTTCTCTCGGAAGACCTGGGTTTCCCTACCATACAGTAGAGTCAGCTCTAATTCCACTAAAGCTGGATTTGAGAGCACCTTGGAATAGGTATGATGGGTTCCCTCAGAACATCGGTTGCTGGTTCTCCTAGCTCCTCAAATCACTTCACTAGAAATAGGATTGTTCTTGCTCTTTGGGGATGGGAAGGACGGTGACTTCTTTCAGAGTAGCGTGTGTTCATGGGCTCCCCCGGCTGGGCCCCCTCCTCTCACTGCCAAGGCACTTTGCCAAGTCCCTGCAGGATTTTCCCGACTTCCTCCCCGCTGCTCCTGGGTGTGGCTGGGGTGGGGGAGGTGTGAAAACTGAGCTTCCCCCCCCCATTTGAATTATCTCCAATAGTTTACTGCGGGGGGACTTGGGGGGGTGGCAGGTAAATGAGGTTCTTCAAGTCCTGTAGGTGCTGCAGTTCTAAGGTGCCTAGCAGTAGCTAGGCAGGTGGACAGGTTGTCCATTGTCTTTTTGCTCCCTCCATTCCAGAAGCCTAAACCCCCACAGAACCTGAAGAAGGGACCCCTTCCTAGAATTCCTTTCCAAAAAGTGTCTGGGCTCCTGGACTTGTCCTATGGGTGCTGCCGGCTACATACATCCTCCAGCCATGTCTGTCAGAGGGGGTGTCCTCAGGGCCCCAAAGAAGAAGGTGGAGGGTGGGGCCGACTTGCATTGCCCAAACTTGACTTTGTGGTTCAGAGCTGCCTTGGCTGTACAGACTCAGGCAGACTGTGGAGCAAAGAAGTGGGCCTTTACTTCCTGGGGGAGGTGTCAGCCCACACACAGGGTTGTGAAGATCCCAGCTGGGATCTTACTCTTAAGTAACTCCCTCCATCTGAAGTGTCTAGTCCTGAGTGGTAGTGAGCTAGCAGGTCTAGAATGTTGGTACTGCATGCCAGACAAGCCCTGGCTGAGATGGACCCTTGTAGTTGGACTTGGGCCGGTTAGATCTGGGTTGGGAATATAGGTTAGGTGGTATACCTTCTTATGTGTCCTGTATCCAGTAGGTGTGTACTTCCCTGCAGCCTTGACTGAGGGGCTGACTCACAGAACTTTGAACATCTCTGCCCAAGGCTGGAGTCCACTGTGGACAATGGTTTGAGAAAGTGAGACCAGAAGAAGGGAAAGGGCTCAGGTGTCTAGTATGGCACGCTGTCCCTATAGGACCAATACCTTTACCTCCCATGTCCATTCAGGTTCGAGTGTGGCGGTACTTGAAAGGCAAAGATGTGGTGGCCCAGGAGAGTCTGCTAGATGGTGGCAACAAGGTGGTGATTGGTGGCTTCGGAGACCCCCTTATCTGTGACAACCAGGTATCCACTGGGGACACTAGAATCTTTTTTGTGAACCCAGCACCACCCTACCTGTGGCCAGCCCACAAGAATGAACTGATGCTCAACTCCAGCCTTATGCGGATCACTTTGAGGAACCTGGAAGAGGTGGAGTTCTGTGTAGAAGGTGCGTGCAGGTGAGGGTGTACCTTTAAGAGCCAGTGGCTTGCTGATCGTGACAGAAATTTTATGGGATATTGGGGGGGGGCACACACTACAGAGGACAGCTTGCCATGGGCAGGAGAGTAACCATTCTGCTGCCTAGCTTTGATGATGTAATATTGCTCCTGGCTGCATTTCTAGCTACACAGATTAGATACCCTAACTTCTGATATTAGCTGTCTTTGTTTGGTCTTTGAACCATAAGCAAGCCGCTGCCCTGCAAAGAGACAGGTATCTCTGTTCTCTCAATTTTTTCCTCAACACTCCACATTCCCCGTGAAAGGCCCTTTGCTATGAAACAAGCTGGGACCCACCTGTCTTATCCTTATAGGAGTCCAAACTTCTATCTTGATCCATACATTTGAGTAAACCCCTGTGTGGGGATTTGGAAGGTGAAGGGCTGGCCTGTGTGTTCCAGAGACCCACAGTTTGTGGAAGAACAACTCTGTGGGGTTAGGCTGCCATCTTCTAGAAGGTGACTAGAATCACATGACCACCCAGGTCTCCCCTCTCTCTTCAGGACAGCCCCAATTGGTGACTGAGACCCTTGAAGGGAAATGTGGTAAAGAAGACTTTTTTCTCTCATTGCTACCACATCCTGTCTGTTCCCTCATGGCTGCCTGGAAAGGGATGTAGGGCTGGGGACAGAAACTTCCTTCTCTCAGAGCCGTGGCAAGGGTCATGACTTCTGGTCCTCTGATGTGATGTGATTTGCGAGCCCTGAAGACTTATCGTCTGTCTTTCTGCTTTGATACTGTTTGGGCTCTTGAGAGATGTCTCTAGAATCCTGTCTCCTTGCTGGCCTTGGGTGTAAGAGGGGCTGGGCCAGAATTGAAAACCCTGTAGCCTCTCAGCCAGGTATGGCCAGCTCCTGGGCTCTTGTTGTGGGGACCCTATCTAGACAAGAACCAGAGATTCAAGCATTACTGTGGAAGTTTGTGTTTTGGGGAAATGGGGGGCAGGAAAGGCAGGGGCAGGATTTATATGCGAGGCCAAACGTAGATATGTCAACTTTGGGTTGAGTAGGGGGCTGAGAAGAATCAAGATCAAGAGGGTGAATTATTAATAGCTGGGTGGATCTAGTAGTCAGTAACTGAGGACTTCCCTGAGTTCAGAGATAGGGAGAGGCAGAACAAGGTTTAGCATCTCACCAAAGCCAGCTATGCCCATGCTGCACTCTGGTTTGTTGCTGGCAGAGCCCAGTGTAGAGCAGGACAGCTAGGAAGAAGAATCGTGGACAGAAATCCTCCCTTCCTGTGCACTTGTATATGGCTGACACCTAGGGATGCGTAGTGTGTGTGTGTGAAGGTGTGTGGAAGGTAGGGTGGGGCAGAGCAAGGAGCTTGGACACCACTGAAAAAAACTTGAAATGGTGTCTTAAATCTGTCTTGGAAGCAGACCAGAGTGCAATGGGATAAGTTTGGTGCTAAGACAATGTCAGAACTCCCAAAAAGCCATCAGGGCTTAGGGTCTAGGATGGGAATGAGACAGCTTCTTGCCTACTCCTCCAAAACTGGGTCCATTTCCTGATCTGTAGGTGATGAGGCTTCTGAGCCTCATCCGAGGTTCTCATACTTAGAAACAAGCCCGTCCCTCCAATCTAACTTCCCAGTCTGCCTGCAGGTCCCCTACACCTGCACCATCCCACGCTGGGAACTGGGTGAAATCTGGGCCACTTCTGACTTCCTGTTCACTCTTGGAACACTCCCCTCCAGCCAGCCAGCACCTCCCCCACCCCCCAGAAAGGCTCCTCTGGTCCTCCGCCTGGGAAGCCACATTCCTGGCATAACTGGGGCAGGTATGTGCCCCTCCCTTTGCATCACCTTTGGGCAAGAGTGGCTGCTGCTCCTTCTGGAAAGGGACCTCTCACTCTGACAAAGCTAAGGGCACTGAGCATAGGCATACCACTGTCCTCACCCTGTCTCTCCAGAAGGTTGTTTGGCACCTCCCAGAGGCCTCCAGGAGAGACAAAAGCCTGGCTGGGGACCTACACTTCCCTATTAAAAGCCAGGAGCAGAGAAAGACAGTATTGTCTGTTCTTGCCAAAACCTGGCACAAGTACAGGGCAGGGGGCCCTGGTTGAGTGAGCCTGGCATCTGACCAGCCTGGTCCTTCTCAATTCTGAAACTGGGGTCTTGGTGACTCCCTTGTCCTGGGCCGGCCAGTTTGGTTCTGCCCCCTTTGTCTCTGCTATCCAGGGTTCTCAGGAAGATACAGTAGATGAGCTCCAGGTCCCAAGATAGTGGATAGGAGCAGCCTAACCAACTAAGGCTGGCTGCTGGTCCTGGGGTTACCTAGGATATTGCGAAGGTCCCTAGACTGTTGGGAGGACTGCCCTCCAGGCCAGGCTTAGACTCCCATTGCCACTTTTTTCCCCTCACCTCCCCCACATTCCTTTTGCTGAGGGGGGAGGTGGCCCTCCCTTTGGACTCCAGGTTCTCTACCACTCCACAGCCCCACCCACAGTCCTTTGAGGGCCCCTCCCCCAGGCATGTCCAGGCTGGAGGCTGCTAGAGCTGGAGGCTACTTGCTACCCCAACTGCTTTTTGCTCAGAAAGAAGGGCCTGCCCAGGTAGTTCCGGAAGGGCCTCCTCTCTTCCGTGTCAGGGAGGTCTAGTAAGAAGTTGGCGGCAGGAATGAACTTGTCTCATCTTTGGGCTCACTGAGGCAGCCTTGTGGGGGGTGGACTTTGCTTGCTGGAATCAGTGGGTGACAGTCAGGACACTATTGGTTCTGTGGAGATGGCTTCCCTTTAGGCAGGCAATAGGCAAGATGAAGCTGATGGAATTTACTCTTGGCTTTTTCCAGACTCATCCCTACCCAGAGAAAATGCCCACCCCCATCTCCCTTGTCAATTAGAAATGGGGAGGGGTGTTTTGAAACCATGTCTGTTACATGGATTTTTCTGGACAAAGCAAATTCTGTTCCTACCTGCTTGAGCCCCTTATAGCAATCCTGTGGGCATGGGACCCCCATTGCAGACCAGAGGAGTTGAGAGACCGGACACTGACCCAGGTCTAAGGCTACTCCCACCCCATTCCCAGTTCAGGTCTGTGGTTACTCATTGGTTTCCTACAAGGTAAAGTAGGAGCGAATAGGATGGAGGTATTCAAAGAGGAGGTGGAGGATACACTGAGGACCACAGATTCAAGAGGGTCCTGGATCACTGATTGATAAGGACTCTGTTGTTTCCTATGCCTGGTTGCTATGCCCAAGAGGCTCAAGTCACATAATGGTAGAAAACAGCTATCTTTTTTTCTCCTCCTGTGAGACTCAGGTTAGCTCTTTACCACAGGATGGACATAGAATCCTAACCCGTTGAAGCCCTGGTAGACTGGACTAGGGGCTACCACAACAGCTCATAGTAATCCTGCCCATCTGGGACAGTTACCGGCTAGAAGAGGGGTTCAGGAGGAGGCCACTGGAAGCTGAGACAGCTGGTGGGGGATCTGGGAATCAAGGGATCTCACCCCTCCCATCCTCTGCACAGGTCCTGAGAATTTCCTCTGAGGAAGACCCCCTGCAGGGGCAATTTACTAAGGAATAGAGGTGGCCCCTCCCAGGCCTGGAGGCAAGGAAGACAGGGTTGCTCTGTCCTCACCAGGCTGTTTCCAACTGTGCGAACTTTATATACATTTGTATGCCTAGGCCGGCAGCTGGGGGGTGGGGTGGTTTCACTATCTTGGTTTTTCTGGGTTTAGTCGAAGTGGTCAGGTCCCTATTGCTGTCCTAAAGTGCGTGTGAATCTCAACCTCTGCTTGCTAAGGGTTCTGTTGGGTCCAGCTGTGCAGGAGGGCCAGGGTCACCTCTAGGAGTGGCTGATGTGTATTGTAAACATTTAAACTGAGGGATGGGGGCTGAGCGGTGGTTGCAAACGCTTTTAATCCCAGCACTTGGGAGGCAAAGGAAGGCTGATCTGGTCTACAAATTGAGTTCCAGGACAGCTAGAACTATTACACAGAGAAACCAACCTTGTCTTGAAAAATTTTTAAAAAAATGAGGGATGTGTTTGGTGAGCTGCTGTGTGGACAGTAGATCAGGGAACTTTGTCTTTGACCTTTACAAGCCTGTCAGACCCTGAGGCTGACACAGCCAGCCCCTCTGACCTCTATCTGTTGCTAGCCTGAGGCAACTTTGAGCGCCCTTGACCACCACACCCTAAGTCCCAGAAAATGTAGGCTAGCATCTGCCTGTGCAGGTGCCTGTACCCACAACTGGAGGTTCCAGCATATATGGAGAAACAGAGCACAGACACGATATTGGTAGAAGGGTTGAGATATCTGTCCCCTACTCAGAAAAGGAAGCCGTCAGGTATAAGGATGTTTTTCATCATTAATTCCATCGGTTCCTTCTTGTACATGTCCAGTCACCATTTTACAACCATCATGGGTTGTAAAATCATGGGGCATCTGCTTGGTGGCTTCCCAAAAATGAAAGGTGGTTGCTGCCACCTGGAAAAGAGTCGATAAATTGCTGTGAGTGTGAGGAAAGGAGAGTACCCACTACTCAGCCTGTCTCCTGGCTGAGAGAGCAAGCTAATCCCATTCCTTGCAGGCCTTCCTAACTATCTGCTGATCCCAAGTTCCTTATTGCTTGTCCCAGCCTCCTTCCTCTCTGGATCTGTCTCTGCTTCTTCCTTCCTCCACTTCTAGTTCTCTATCCTCCCCTCCTTACTGCCTTTCCTTCCCATCCTCATTGGCTGCCCATCTAGAACTAAACCCGTACCCCTGGGCCATAGGACCCCTGCTGTGTTGATCCCCTCTCCTGTCCGCCACTAATCCAACTCTGTACAGCTGGAGTATTGAGCAGGGGGCAAAGTCTCCTGACTCACCAAGCACTGATCACCTGTGGGTGTCACCTAGCTCCTTCCTTTTTCCTCCTGGAGATAGGTAGGGCCTGGCAAAGCTGGGCTTGGGTACAGCTAAGGAACAGGAGGGACGGCATGGCCGTTCCTACCCTCACTGCCTTTCCACCAGTGCCTGCTCAGCTGCCTGCTCTTGGTCATTCTGGAAAATTCCCAGGTCCGTGGTGGAATTTCTCAAATCTGAAAGGTTGAGGATCAGCGTTAAGGACTCTGACCCAGTGACTGTGGCTCCACTCATTACCTGGTCGATGTGTAGGTTTCACTTCACCCATCTGACTTCATTTGAAACTGCCATGATGTCTTCCAGAAGCCAGACAGACACACCTAGCTTTCTCAGAGAGATAGAGATGAGTTGATTAGTTTGTCTGAACGGCCCTAGGTTGAGGAGCCTACCTAGCCAAGGAGTAGAGAAGGGGCAGCAATCTGGCAGCATCTTGGCTACCCTAAAAGACAGCCCTATTTGTTAGGTTGGGAGCATATTCCTAACACTATTGTATTCCAAATTTTAATTTAATCCAAATACCCTGCAGAGCAGGATAACTGTCCAGGTGGGTGGCTGGGTGGGTACAGACAGATCTGACCTAGGCCTGAAGCTGGCAAGAGAAACTCTGGAGAAGCAGGGCCGAGTGCCTCTGCTTATGAGTGCTTATTTGTCTAAGGCTGAGGGGAGAAGAGAAGAGAGAAAAGACCAAACACCAGAGATCTAGGGCGGTACTGCCCTGCCTCACTGGGCAGCCAGAACTAATTCCATCAAGTACCTCTATTAACCTGAGCAATACATGCCGAGAACTCCTCACCACCAAAGAGAGTGTGAGCCTCATCCCGGCTGACCAGAGGTCAGAGGGTGGGGCATGTCTACTGGCTGGGTGAGACCTGTGCGTTGGGGAATGAATGTGCGCTGAATTCCAGATAGGCAGCTTTTTCCGTGGGCTCCTCTCTGCCAGCCAACTTCAAACTCTTTTTCTAACATTTTCTAAGGGAGTTGAAGGCTATCTAGGAAGGGCGAAGGGGTTATCTGCATGAGAATGGGACCAGTGAGCTAACTGCTGGACTCTGTACCCTCTCCAGGCCCCATCCCCCAACCTCTGGTCCTGAGAAGTACCCTAGCATAGTGCCACACCCATTATGCCTGGGAATGAGGGACAAGCTTTGTGCTACACAAAGAATGTCTAGTGTGTATGTTGACAGGTGGGGGATGCCATTCCTGCATGCATGTTTGAGTGACTGCTGGAAGGCAGGAGTACTTAGTGTCTTGGCTCATATATGTGGTTTCATATTGGTAGGGTGTTAGCCCAGAGGGGTAAGCCTGGATCAGCATCCTGTTCATTCCTGGGCATGAGACTGCTGGTTCAGTCTAGGCTGAATGATTTTGTCTAAAGATCCCAAAATAACTCCAGTAGCCTGTGCTCCCCTCCCCCCACTGGCCTAGAGCCTCAAAGGCTCTTTGTTTTTTGAAGGCATCCTGCCCCTGCAGGGGGCTCAGACACTGACTGGGGTTTGGTGGGGCCAGACGGCCTGCCTAGTTCCCTTTCCCATGGCTAGGCCCAATAAACCTCAAGCCCCATTCCCGTGTTGCCCAGGACAGACTAGAGCCCCAGATGAGCACTGAAAAAATTATTGAGACCTCTTTAGTGGCAGCTCTCAGGGTTTCTGCTTGGTGAAAGGGGGAAGGCAAAGACTACAGCAAATTTCCCAAGGTCACTTGAGGCTTCTTCTGCCAGATCTTGCTAGAGTTCCTACTACTAGTAGGACCCAGCCCTCCAAGACAAGACCCTGGTTCCTGTGGTTGCTGCAGAGAGCACACTTGGGACATCCCAGGGCTGAAACATACCCAGCAGTGTCGTGTGGCCTGTTGGGCATTGATTGCCTAGGGTGTTTGTTCTCTGGCACTTTCTATGGGGCGGGGAAGCAAACCGAAGATGTGTATGGGCTGTACTGGGCTCTCCGATTAGAAGTTCCCCTGGCTTTCTAGGCCAAACCGGTACCTGGGGAGCTAGCATCACAGAGACTACCTCTGTGTCACCGGCCAAGGTCCAGTAGGAGCCAGAGCTCCCCTGTGGAGAGGGTGAGGCCGTCTGGGAGTGGGGTTTCCTTCAAGAGTTCATTAGAAAATTGAATTGGGGGCCACAAAGGATGGAAAACCTCTTATCATGGGTGACAAATGAATGACCCAGTGGAGGATCGCATTTTGTGCCTGGCCAGAGGATGGAAAGATAGTTATCAACTGGGGTAGAGAAACCTGTCTGGCAAATCAAAAGGGTGTGGGCACAGTGGGAATGCCAAGTGTCTGGCCAGGGGGGTCTTGGGAGAGATTTCAGCTGTAGGTAATATAGAAGTAGGGCCTTTTCCAGTCAACATGTGAATGAATGTAGGGTCTTAGTGCCCCAGGAAAGGCTGGTTGGCCGAAAAGTGGGACTTGCTGACAGCAGGTACAGGAGCCTCACTAGAGTTGTGAATACTGTGTTCCAGTTAGTGTAACCCAGGTGTTTGGTATGGGGGCTGTTGGTGTGATTTGAGCTGAGATGAAGACTTAGCAGGAGGGGGCTATGTCAAGTGGGGGTGGTGCAGAACCTGGGTACTCCCCAAGCTTGTGGACAGCTGGGGATCTTTTCCCACACAGGCCAGGAAAGGAGCTCCCTCATAGAACCTATCCCAAACCCTTTGCCCCACATGACCCTGCTGGAGTCTGCACAGTAGCTTGGGGATGGCAGGAATTCCACAGCCATTTGCATGGACTTATTTGCATGTTTTCTCATTGCTGGGGAGCTGAGTGAATGGGTGGCTTAAGATGTTACCTTCAATTACAAGGGGAAAGGTAGGTGGGATGATTTCTGAACCCATCACCTCACTCTCCAGCTTGTAACCCACCTGAGCACCTTACACGTCACTTGGGGGACCCCCGCCTCCATGCCAGGACAGAGCTTGCAGGATCAGAAACAACAGGCTTTATAGCACAATGCATGCATAAACACAAGCAGACCTCTCAACCCAGCCAGGCATAAAGAGTGATAAGGGAGGACTGTCTCTGCCAGCACAGCAGCCTCAGCTGACCCTCCCACTTGGCTGCCTCCTGCCCACCTTCCTCTGTAACCGTCATGGGATGGGGGCCGAGCAACAGCCTCCTCTCCAGGCCCAGCCTCTGCTCCCCTATGAAAACACTTAGCGCTTTCCTACTCCCTTGTTCTCCGATTTCCAGACCCATTGCCTTCCCATCACTTGCCCCTCCCTTGGTCTCTGCCCTCTTACCACCACCACCAACACCATCAACCCTCCCCAAGCTTCTACCTCTACCCTAAGCTGCTCTGGCCCGTTTGTACCTCTTGCATCCTGGTCTTAATCCACCCCAGCCTTCTTGCTCCCAACTGCGACTCCCTGTGGACGATAAAGTCCCCAGAGACATCTTCCTTTGTCTCTGCTCACCGCCCCCGCCCCCTCGGCTTCCCTCGCCCCTCATTCACTGCCCCAACCCAGCGAGGACAAGAGCCGCCGCCGCCGCCGCTGCTGCTGCTGCTGCTGCTGCTGCTGCTGCTGCCACCACCGCCGCTGCTCCTGCTGCTGCTGCTGCTGCCGCCGCCACCACCACCACTGCTACTGCTACTGGAGGTGGGCAGGCGCCTCCGCGATTCTTTATTCTCGCTTCAAAGCCAAGCGGTTGCTCCTCCCGCTGCTGCCATCGTGCTCCCGCCTCTGCTAGGCAGGAGCAGACAGGCCCTGCACCGGCACCCGTGGTCTCTGGGGCCTTCCCTGCATTTCAGACTCCAGAGGCTACAGAGGACAGCACTGGCTAGTGGGCGGAAGAATTGTAGCCAACAGGGGTTGCCTTGGCTCTCCATCTTCGTTTGCCTGCTTCTGAGCTCACATTTGGGATTTCTACTTGGAGAGAATTCTGCTTATCTCCCACCATGATCCTGGAGGGCTGGGGAGGGCCTGGTGCTCCCCCAGCCATAACTGGCTAAACTTTGAGATCACAGCTGCCATCTGCTGCTCCAGGGCACCCAGCATGGGGGGAATAGCTCCGAAGAGGCCTAAGGGCACTCCATAAGGACCCCCACACCCAGGAAGTGGGCTAGAGCTGTATCATGCCTCCTCTACCACTGGAACACAGACCCAGGCAGCAGCCTGGTGCTTCCCTGCTGGTTCGGTACTTCATGATCCCCTGCAACATCTGCTTGATCTTGTTGGCTACTTCCACGCTGGGCTTTGCAGTGCTACTTTTCCTCAGCAACTGTACGTGGCTGCTGGATGTACCCCTGTTCTGCTCACTGAGCCCCTCATTTCAGTTACCAAGGGTTTCAGGGCAGGCAGGGTCATATCAAATCCAGGGGTTGTTGTAGATGGGGTACCTTTCCCTTCTGGATACTGGATAGGTCACACTAAATTCCAGGGCCTCTTATAACCTAGTCTTAGACTTCTGATGGTGCAGACCTTCGACCTGAGTTGAAGAAAACTGTAGGAGTAGGCAAAGACGCAACAGTGCTGGGATTGGGAGTAGGGGCAAGGACTGGATTTACCCAGAGAAAGCAGGTGACTGTGAAGTTCAAGGGGCAGAGAAAAGTCCAGGGCCTTTCTGTCTGTTCTGCATTGGTCAGTGACCTTCTGAGTGTTGGTGATTATAACTAGAACCTTGAGGAGTGAGTGGACACTGTACCTGCTCAAAGAAGCCTAACTTTTTTTTCCCCTTCTAGACAAACCTGGAACCCACTTCACAGCAGCGCCTCCTATGCCTCCTGATGGTGAGTAGCAGTGGTGGGGCAGGTGGTTGGCATACTGATAATGGGGGTGAAAATGGACAGGGTTGTCGGGATTAGGGCTGTCTTTTAGTGTGTACACCAGGTGTAACTGGAGCGGGAAGCTGGACAAGGGAACCTGGATCCCTTCCAGGGACTCCACAGGGGCCTTTAGGTGATGGCCAATACCCCTGAACAGGGCCAGTCTTAGAACCTACGAGTGGAGGGATGATGTCAGAGGATTTGTGTGAGGTCTGGATGGAGCTCTGCTGAAGTCAGTCTTGTTTGTGGAGGGATTCCTTTCCTTTGTCTTTTTTCCTATTCAGGAAAGGGTGGGGCTGGAAACAGAGAGAAGCACAGAAGGGAAAGTGGGTTGGGTAGTAGGGGGAGGGCTCAGTAAAGCCACTGACAGCTGTTCAAGTGCTGAAGGGCCTAGGTTTGCCCCTGGGGTGGGGGAGGAAGCGAATGGTGGAAGGGGCAGACTGACCTTTCTTATGGCGTTGTGGGCTGGGGCCAGCCCTCCCAGAGGGGCTGCTAATACGTAGGCTTCTGTAACTAAGCTAATGATAAAGAGAAGAGGAATTGACCATGTTACAAAGAAAGCAGAGACTAGTAGGGATAGACTGTATCTCAGCTGGCCCAGCCTGGCTCCTTACTGCAAGTGGGGTACAGTTCCCAGCTCTGTCCTTGTTGCCTGCCACCCCATCAACTGTGCTGCCTGGGCACCCCACTAGTTTTTATTGAAATCATATGTCTGGTGTTATCTCATGTATGACAAAGCCGTGGTTTCTGGAGTTTTTGGTTTGGGGGTCAGCTGCTAAGACAGAATCTCTAAATAGCCCTGGCTGTCCTGGAACTCACTTTGTAGACCAGGCTAGCCTCATATTCACGGAGGTCTACCTGCCTATGCCTCTCAAGTCCTGGGATTAAAGGCACATGCTACCATGCCCGCCATGGTTTCTCTTTTGACCAGAATATGGGTTATGGGAACATCAAGGAATCCTAGGATTGGGGTGTGGGTGTCATTCTGAGAATAGACCTGTTGTTCTCTTTCTAGGAAGCAGCCCTGGGTTACATAGATAGTCAGGGTCACTTCCTGGGTCTTGAGAGTAGTGGAGGTATCCTGGCGCTGGCAGGGCCTCCATCCTTCTGTCCTATACTGGGAAGTCAGAGCTCTCTGGGGGCCTCAACCACATGTAAAACCAGGTAGGCAGTTTCCCTGGGAATGGGGAGCCCAGGCATCCAAAAGTTGGAACTCGATACAGATGCAGGATATCAGAGGGTCTCTCCTCCCTTTTGATGGCCAAATGGGGAAAGGCCATCTATAACCAAGTACCCTTTATTCCTTGAGTCTATAGTGTTGGCAGACAATAGGCTTTGGGCCTAGTTGGCCAATGTTGGGGTATAATAGAAATGGAGTCTTGTAGTGAGTAATGGGTGCTTCTGACCTAATCCTGGTCTCTTCTTGTAGGCCCAAGTCTTAGTCCCTGAGACCAGTGTCTTTCCTTGGGCTGCTCTCCCAAGATCTGGAAGCCCAGACTGGGTTGTGGTGTGGTGAGGCTGTGCCCCCAGGTGGGAAGTTATTATCAAGGCAGTAGGACCGCTGTGCGCTCTGTGACGTTCACTA
The DNA here is from genome assembly GCF_000317375.1 of Microtus ochrogaster. NCBI lineage: Eukaryota > Metazoa > Chordata > Mammalia > Rodentia > Cricetidae > Microtus > Microtus ochrogaster. Next base: position 3,519,632 of record NW_004949136.1, on the reverse strand, counting down.
TTATTAGAGGTTGGTGGGTGAGTAAGCAGGCTGCCTGTTGGACTGGGAAGCAGGAGGAAGTGACTCTCACTTCTCCTCATTTTTAAAAGCGGACCACATCACTCCCAGTGGGGAGGGCTGCTAGTAGGTAGAATGTGTCCTTCAGTATGGTGCATGAGGTTAGGTCTGAGTGTTATCAACTAGGGGCAAGAGGCCTAGCTAGCACTTTCTACATTCAAGGTAGGCTCAGGAGGGACGAGATCTTCCTTCTTGGTGATTTCAGCTTCTTCTGAAAGCCCCAAACTGCCAGATGTCTTCTTTCCCTTACATAAACTGCATTCCCCACAATGGTATGCGCAGGCCCCTTCTTGATATCCAGCATTTACTTTGTACACTTTAGACCCAGGCCATGGCTCATGGGCATCCATCTGTTCCATCTCCAACCTACCAAAGACAAGGAATGAAGTTAAATTTACTCTCTACCACTGTGGTAGATATAAAAAGTACAGGACGCCTCCAGCACCACATGGAAAGATGCCTGGATGGAAATCTAGGAGGCCATGGAGAAGTTCCGCAGGTCCTAAGGAGGACACATGGGGGACTCCGATATGCTCCATTAGAGACTGCTGAATCATAGGTGTCCAGGTGTCCACCTGTATTTATGAGAGACCGTGTGGGAAAGGGACCAGGAGCACAGATGAGGACTGAGTTAAACTCTGGTGTTTATTAGGGATATGACTTTGTCAGAAAATTTCACTGAGCCTCTGCTTCCTTTCCTGATATGTGCGTGGAATTGCACAATGACACTTGTGGTACCTGAGGTCCAGAGCTATTAAAACAGCACTGCCTGCTGTAGTAATGTGCATGTGTGTAAATCATTTCATCCGTACCTGTCTGTAGGTTGTCTCAGATAGGGCCTATTCTAACATTTAGTTAAGAAACTTGTTTTGGGAGCCAGGAGGTAGTAGCTCACACCTTTAATCCCAGCACTCTGGAGGCAGAGACAGGTAAATCTCTTGAGTTCAAGGCCAGCCTGGTCTACAGAGCAAATTCCAGGATTGCCAAGGCTTCACAGAGAAATACTTTCTCAAAAACAAAAAACAACAACAAAAAGAAAAAACCTGTCTTGGCCATATGTGGTGGTGTGCGCTATTGTTTTTTTTTCCTCTAAGACTGAATTTTTCTGTGTAACAGCCCTGGCTGTCCAGGAACTTGCTCTGTAGACCAGGCTGGCCTCCGACTCACAGAGGTTGTCCTGCCTCTGCCTCCAAGTGCTAGGATTAATGTTCATTTTTAATCCAAACATTCAAGAGGCAAAGGCAGGTGGATCACTAAGTGTGAGACCAGCCTGGCCTACAGAGTAAGGTCCAGGATAGCCAGGGCTGTAAAGAGAAACCTGTGTCAAGAAGAAAAAAAAAAATTGTGTGTGAACTCTTAATGCTGTGGGGAAGAAATGCACATAAATTTCAATAAAACAGGTATCGCCTTGGCTTAAGGGATCATTCTTTCCTATTGTTGTTTTGTTGAGGCAGAACCTTATACTTGTAGAGTTAACTGTGGGTCTTGTGAATGAAGGAATGAATAGCTGCCATTGGCTGTGGGTTTGAGACCTGGGGGAGATTGACTAAGCCAGATAACCTGATAGAGTGGTCCAAGAAGTATAGAAACTATCAGTTAGCCAAGGAACTGGGTGCAGGCACAGACCCAGAGACCGAACCTAGGGGGCACCTTGGTCAACAGTCAAAGAGTACAGCCAGGGCTGAAGAGATGGCTCAGTGGTTAAGAGCATTGCCTGCTCTTCCAAAGGTCCTGAGTTCAATTCCCAGCAACCACATGGTGGCTTACAACCATCTGTAATGAGGTCTGGTGCCCTTTTCTGGCCTGCAGACATACACACAGACAGAATATTGTATACATAATA